>NC_133330.1:27283011-27528011 GCF_042186555.1 Aquarana catesbeiana
TTTCACTGTCCTTTGTATAAAATGTTTGTCATGACTTGTTCTCCCCGAAGGCTCTTTCTTTTACGGAAGCAGTTTTATGGGAATGATTTTTTTTTTTTTTTTTTCCATATATTTTGATTGTTGTCAGGGACAGGCTGTGATGCGTGTGTTGGAGATTACGATTGGGTCTCTTGGCTGGCTAAAAAGCTTTAGAATTTAGACAGCTGTGCTTGCGGCCCTGTGTCTCCCTTAGACTCCGGTGGGTAAGTGAAACCTCAGGAGACCAGCGTTTTAAAACAACCTGGTCCTGTTTCCTTTCTCTTTCTCTCTCCCAATTTATTCTCCTACTTTTCTTCTTTGGCTGCCGAAAAGAGGTTGGTTTTTGGTGGAAAAAAAAATCCACATTATTTTTCTTTTTTTTTAACTTCGATTTACATGAGTTTTGGTTAAACTGTTATGGTAAAAAAAAGAAATTAAAAAAAAAAAAGAAAGCTGCAGAGGCTGAGTATTTCCTGTACCTTCTACATACTTTACCTTTCAGAGGAAATAAAAATGTATTTTTGGATTAAAGGATTGCAGCAAACTCTCTCGGAGTGAGTCACCTCAAGTAAACAAGTGGAGTTCCCGCTACGAGGGCTTTGCGCTCCAGAGTCAGTATTCTTTGTTCCTGAGTAATAACATTAATTGCAGGTGATTCAGAGATTTGGGATATGGGCCATTTTTTTTTTTTTTTTATATTCTCTACACAATGCTGCTGGGGTGTCCTTATCAGCCGTACAGTCCTGTATTTTGAACATGGAACAGGTAAACAGGGTGGTACAGGTATGGAGTTACTGAACTATTTATTGCAAACAAACACACGGGTAAGCAGCCATGACTTTAAAATGTTACCGTAAAATCTTATAAGCTGTGTCTTTTTTTTTTTTTTCTATTATTTTGCTTTTTTTTTTATTATTATATATTTTTTTTTTCTGGTGTTCTAGTTTGTGATATGGTGGAGGGTAGGAAAACAGCTCCACACAGTCCTGACTTTCCTCGGCGATAAAGCTGAAAGCTGTTTGCTAGCTGCCGTCTACGATTTTTATTTTTTTAACCTTAGCCCTTCCATTTGTGCTTGAAAGCAGCCTGCTGTTGTCCCCCAGCTCTCCTGTTTTAGTCCCAGGTCCGCCTGCCCTGAGGGAAGCGAGCGACAGCAAGTACAGCAGACACTAGGACCAAAAATAAAGGGACAGTTCAGGACTATTGAGGACTTTTATGGCACTCCTGGAAAACAGCTGAATGGCTTAAAGACTTAAATTAAATAAAAAAATAAATAAAATAAAAAATGGGTGCACTAAAGACTGTACTAAGCAAAAGGTGCTTTTTTTTTTTTTTTAAGAGTTCACCATGGATGATATTAGGTTTGCTTTGTGTGTTTGCGTCCCAGTTTAATAACACTACAAATAAAGACGCTTTTCACTAATACTATTAAAAAAGTTTATAAGCTATGGTGACTCTGGATAGATGCATTTTAGGTAGTTTTTGCTGTATTGTTTGTCTATTCCCCCTGTTTTTATTTTGCTCCGCTTGCACATCTAATGCCTTGATCCCTTCATAGTTGTGTGACATTGAATGCCTTTTATTTTTTTTTATTTTTTATTTTTTTATTCTCGCTTTGCTGCAATGCATATGAAACACATGGTGTTTCACTGCAAGATGTAAATAAAGTTTGTTTTACATCTTTATTTCACATGCTACCAATAAAAAAGAATATTTATTTAACTTCAATAAATATTTTAATAAATGGAAATTGTCTCCTGTTATTATTTTGTCAGTGTTGTGCTTTTGTTGGGGTTTTTTTTAATATGAAATGCTTCCATACAGCAATTGTGCCTTTTGAATTATGCTTTCTCTTCTGTGTCGGGTGTTTTTTCTGTGTTTAGCCGCTTTTTGATATCTGCTAGGTTGGCAGATCAGGCTGGGCCTGTGACAGGATAAGTGCTAAGGATTGGGTAAGACACAAACCGCTGTCATTTGTAAAACCTTTTTTCATGCTGAGCTTCACATTCCACTTTGTTCTCTAAATGTGCCCTCCTCTGTGCCCCTGCAGGTGTGGTGTCGGTAAGCTTCGAAGAGGACGAAGATGGCAATTTATGCCTAATAGCCTATCCCTTAAAGCGGGACCAAGACAACCTTGAAAACGTAGACTATTCAGACTGCAGCGAGCCAAAAAGTAAAGTGCTCAGGTGGTCTAACAAGAAGGCCCTCCTGCTGGAGAACGACAACCTTGCCAAGGAAAGAGTTCGACAGCACCGGAAGGAGGAGAAAATCAAGAGGTGAGCCATTGGAAGAAGTCCATTTAGGTTTTTTAGTGTTTTTTGTGTTTTTTTTTTTTTTTAAGAGTTTTCCCAATAATGGTATTCTAGTTATAGATAGAGCTTGGTAGGCTAAGTCAGCCCCTTGCTTCCTATACACCAGGGATATGCAATTAGCGGACCTCCAGCTGTTGCAGAACTACAAGTCCCATGAGGCATAGCAAGACTCTGACAGCCACAAGCATGACACCCAGAGGCATGATGGAACTTGTAGTTTTTGCAACAGCTGGAGGTCCGCTAATTGCATATCCCTGCTATACAAGTTGGGCAGTTTTGGGCATCCCCACCAACCTTTGTGTGTTTCAGCTCCTCCTGTTACATTCTTAGGCCTCTTGCACACTGGAGCTTGAAAATGCTCAGTACGGCTTATATTTTTTACTGAGCTAAACTGCAGCACCCAAATTGTAATGTGCCTATGCACACAGGCGTGTAAACAAGCGCTTTTGTATTCTTTAGAAAAAAAATAAAAATGGAAAAATCTGCATTTTTGGTCAGTAATTTACGCCTCATGCGCGCAAATGCATACAGATTTGTCCATTGACATTGTTAATCCGTGAACAAGCTCCTGCGCATTGCGCAAATTAGTGTGAAAATTGCGTGAATGCATATGCATATAGATGTGCAAGAGGCCTTAATCATGTCAAATAAGAATAACAAAGAGAATAGTTGTAATTCCTTATAACGGGCACAGCAGTAGAGTGAAATCTTCAAGTTTTTGTTAAAAAAAAAAAAGTCAGGTGGTTTAATGTTTTCCAAAAACGAAATAACTTGAGTGCTGTCATTATCTAACTCAGGGGTCTCCAAACTTTATTAAAGTGTCAGATTACTGTGCTTAAGACTTTAGGGGGTCAGAATGTGGCCAGCAGGAGTTGAAAATTTCCAGTGGTCAGTGGGATTAGACAATGCCTCAGGCTTGGTGGTCAGAGGGAGTAAGAAAATTACATGGTACCTGTGGTCAGTAGGAGAAGGAATAGTGCCTCGTTGTTGGTGTCAGTGAGAGGAATAGTGCCCCATCACTGGTGTCAGTGAGAGGAATAGTGCCCCATCACTGGTGTCAGTGAGAGGAATAGTGCCCCATCACTGGTGTCAGTGAGAGGAATGGTGCCCCATCACTGGTGTCAGTGGGAGGAGTAGTGCCCCATCACTGGTGTCAGTGGGCGGAATAGTGCCCCATCACTGGTGTCAGTGAGAGGCATAGTGCCCCATCACTGGTGTCAGTGGGAGGAATAGTGCTCCATCACTGGTGTCAGTGAGAGGAATGGTGCCCCATCACTGGTGTCAGTGGGAGGAGTAGTGCCCCATCACTGGTGTCAGTGGGAGGAGTAGTGCCCCATCACTGGTGTCAGTGGGAGGAGTAGTGCCCCATCACTGGTGTCAGTGGGAGGAATAGTGCCCCATCACTGGTGTCAGTGGGAGGAAAAGTGCCCCATCACTGGTGTCAGTGGGAGGAGTAGTGCCCCATCACTGGTGTCAGTGGGAGGAGTAGTGCCCCATCACTGGTGTCAGTGGGAGGAGTAGTGCCCCATCACTGGTGTCAGTGGGAGGAGTAGTGCCCCATCACTGGTGTCAGTGGGAGGAGTAGTGCCCCATCACTGGTGTCAGTGGGAGGAGTAGCGCCCCATCACTGGTGTCAGTGGGAGGAGTAGCGCCCCATCACTGGTGTCAGTGGGAGGAGTAGCGCCCCATCACTGGTGTCAGTGGGAGGAATAGCGCCCCATCACTGGTGTCAGTGGGAGGAATAGCGCCCCATCACTGGTGTCAGTGGGAGGAATAGCGCCCCATCACTGGTGTCAGTGGGAGGAATAGTGCCCCATCACTGGTGTCAGTGGGAGGAATAGTGCCCCATCACTGGTGTCAGTGGGAGGAAAAGTGCCCCATCACTGGTGTCAGTGGAAGGAATAGTGCCCCATCATTGGTGTCAGTGGGTGGACTAGTGACCCATCATCGGTGTTGGGGGGGGGGGGTAGTGCCCCATTGTTGGTGTCAGTGGGAAGGACTGATGTCAGTAGAAGGAATAGGCCCCGAGGGCTGGATAAAGGCAATCAGAGGCCTGCATCTGGCCCATGGATCACAGTTTGGAGACCACTGATCGAACGGACAGCATGTCTCTGACAGCATGTGGGTAAAAAGTTGCTAAATTCTTACCCTGGTGCTAATTTGCCTCTAAATGGAATGTTACAGCTTAACAGGCAAAGCTATGTAGCAATGGTGTGATATATTCTGGCTAAATAAGGCAGTGCTCATTAGCATCCAGTTGGATTTGGTTTCAGAGATGATCTATAAATGATGAGTAAATGATTGCTGTGGATTAGTGCACTGTGGATACTCTGTATATGCTGAGATGGTTTCATGGCCTGGCACCCCAGGTGATGTGTATATTGAGAAGGTTTCTTGGTCCAGCATACCAGCTGATGTATATGTTAAGGTGATTTCATGGTCTGGCACCCCAGGTGGTGTATATGTTAAGATGGTAACATGGTCCGGAACCCCAGGTGATGTATATGCTTAGAGGGTTTCATAGTCCAGCACGTCGGGTGATGTATACGCTCCTAGTCCCGCACCCCAGGTGGTGTATATACCAAGATGGTTTCATGGTTGGGCACCCCATGTAGTGTATATGTTAAGATGGTCTCATAGTCCAGCACACCAGGTGATTTAGATCTTCAGTTTCTAGAAAACCTTGCTGCCTACTGTCTTCAAACGTCTCTTAGAGACTTATAGCTAAGATACAGCTGGAGTAATAACCTATTCTGCCCTTAGCAAGACCATACATTAAGTTTGTATGTTGCACATTACCTACATTATTTTGCAATAATTCTTCTGCTGTAGTGCATTTTATCTACTTCTATGAACCAGGCTAATAGCAGAAAAGAAGTTGTGTCTATATCCTACAAATGTCTGTTTTCTTTTTTACAGCCACATGCTAGAAGAAGAGTTTGAATGGTTAAAGAAATCTGAAGTCTTGTATTATAGTGTGGAGAAGAAAGGGAATGTTAGTTCGCAATTTAAGCACAATCCTTGGAGTATGAAATGCCACCAGCAACAGCTCCAGCGAATGAAGGAAAACGCCAAACACAGGAACCAATACAGTATCCTTTTCTACTAATGGCCACTTACAGTGTGTGAACCAATTTCTTACTGTAATGCTGCATACAGACGATCGTACATTCCGACAACAAAATCCATGTTTATTTTTCCGACGGATGTTGGCTCAAACTTGTCTTGCATACACACGGTCACACAAATCTTGTCGGAAATTCCGAACGTCAAGAAAGCGGTGACGTACAACACGTACGACGAGCCAAGAATAATGGAGATCAATAGCCAGTGCGGCTCTTCTGCTTGATTCCGAGCATGCATGGAATTTTGTGCCTCGGAATGGTGTACACACGATCGGAATTTCCGACAACAGATTTTGTTGTCGGAAAATTTGAGATCCAGATCTCAAATTTTGTTTGTCGGAAATTCCGACGGAAAACGTCCAATGGAGCCTACATACGGTTGGAATTTCCGACAACAACAAGCTCCCATCGAACATCTCCCGTCGGAAATTCCGACCGTGTGTAGGCTCCGTCTGAATTTCCGACAAACAAAATTTGAGATCTGGATCTCAAATTTTCCAACAACAAAATCTGTTGTCGGAAATTCCGACCGTGTGTATGCAGCATTACTCTTGTGTCCCCTTTCCCCTGTGCACTTGCACTCAGCTTCATATTAAAAATACCATCCTCCTGAATCTAATTCACGCCCGCAGTGTATAAATGGTTGGCATCAGGTCTCACTGTATACACTTTTCTAAAGCAAATCTATTTTTGTGAGTCTGTTTTAAAGTTTCTTACCTGTAGATCCTGTCAGTAACAGCACTTCTTTTTTAGGCTAACCGTGCCAAATCACTACCTTGTGTTTAGCAGCAGCACTGTCAGTTTTTTTAAGAATCCTACTTCCCTAGGTGGATGCAGCAAAGGAATGCCTCTGTCCCCTGCCAGCTCTAAAACTGAGAACTGAGCGATCAAACACCACTGATCACTCAGGTTTCCAAGAGCTCCCTGATCAGAGAGCTGGTGACTTTCAGTCACCGCTCTCAGCGGCTCGGGTTGGGGGTGGATCACGACCATATTGTCGCGATCTTGCCCCAGTCTGGACTGGCTCTGTGGCATCAGCCAACAGGAGGGCTTCAGCCCTCTGTCTGCTAAAAACGGGTCACAGGAGTGCAGAATGAACTGCATTCCTGTGATCCACAGAAGTACAGGCAAGCCCAGCTTTGGCTTTACTACTTCTCCTTTTAAACATGTTTGGGATTGTTGATATCATGGATTTGTAGGATGCTAACATCTGAAAATGGACATCTCAAACTGATACTGTAACTAACAAATATTTGATGCCGGAAGCTGACTGTATTGTAATACTAATTTATTAAATAAAAACTTTTCTGTTAAAAAAAAACATGCTTGGGATGGAGCACAACTTTCTGTAAAGAAAAGCACAGAGTTCTTTTCAGTCTGTTAGTCGTAGCAATATGGAGGCTTTCCTTGTGGTCGGAGGTTTCTGCAACATTTCATTCCCTTGTTGTCCAAGTGTAAATACCTAATGTGAGTGTTTCGGAGTAAAGTACTGAATATGTGTGTATAGTAATGTGTATTTTGTATCTAGACTGTGGGCGCTGAAGAGCAGTGGAAGTATAGTGCATACTGTTTTTATATTGCTTTTTGCAATGCTTGAGAGAGTTCCCGTTAATCGATTGACTACTTGCTGATCAGCCAGCTTTCCCCGCCTTTTGCACCCTGTCACTGCTCGCTCGCTGTCTTGCACGTAGCCAAGTTTGCACCCTTCAGCAAAGGTGACTCTGTAGTCGGTTTAATCTCTGTTTATTATATCTTAAGCAGTCTGGTGATTAGACTTGTACTGGGAAGTGAAAGCTGATTAAATTTAAATGCCTCGTGTCACTTCCAATGTTCTCATCTTGTACTGAGATGTCTGTGTCTTTCTGTAACTTTGAGGTTCAATCTTCTGTAATACCATCGACAGGTGACACGGGTCTGAGTCTTGTCTGGACATAAACAAAGCTGCAAGCAGGGAGCCATTTGCCAACAGATCATCCTTCTGGCATAAAATCCATAGAGTGGAAGTTGCTAATCTCTTTTTGAAAGTGTTGTAACTCTGGAGTATAAAAGACTTTGTTGTTTACTGTTCCTATAATAGGCAGATTTATTTCCAACCGGAGAACAAATGCGTCTTTGTATACACACTCAGAGAATCAGTAATCTGCATTATTGCCATATAAAAGGTTTTCTTTGATCACTTCTTTTTCGATTTGCTTTTTAGCGGAAGGATTTTTTACTCAACAAATGTGTTTTTAAATGATAGCTTATCTAGAATATATTGCTTTAGAAGTATCTAACTCGGGCTCACTCTGCTCCAGCAGGGCTTGCAGTAGGAATTTGTAGTACTGGTTATGATAAAAGACCTTAGATAGTCGTGATAATTAGTTGTGTATGTTCCTTAACTAATCAGAATTCATCCTATTGGAAAACCTGACATGTCGGTATCAAGTGCCATGCGTCCTTGACCTAAAGATGGGCACACGACAGCATGGGGATGATGCATCGGAGGAGAAAAAAGCTAACCAGATCCAGAAGTGTCAGCAAAGCACATCTGCAATAATTGGGGTCCGTGTTTGCGGGATGCAGGTGAGTTTGCAAAAAAAAACGGGTTACTTTGTTCACATAAAGACAGAGACTGCCTGTTCTACCATATTGCTAGTTGGGGGTCTACCAGTGCTATAGAAGCAGCTTTCTATGCTCCCCAAGCTGACCACAGAGTATGCTGAGATTTTTCATTGGCTAATCCTTAGTTCATGATATGATTTGTATTTTAAGCATTTTTATATCCCCTGATGTTTATTACACTAGGGAAATTTCAACATTGCCCTTGCTACTTGTTAGCAAGTTGCTGATCCCTGTGTTAAAGGTACCTATCTACATACCACCATCAGTAATTGCTCAGCAAACACAAACTATAAGGCCCCTTTCACACTGGGGCGGGAGGTGCCTCGGCGGTAAAGCTCCGCTATTATTAGCAGCGCTTTACCGTCATTTTAGCGGCAGTATTCGGCCGCTAGCGGGGCGGTTTTACCCCCGCTAGCGGCCAAGAAAGGGTTCCCTTCCCTCCAGCCATTTTGCATATTATTTTATATATACTGTGATTCTGTCCTTGCCAAATATGCTGCAGAAATCTCCCTCCACTGAGCCTGGCTGCAGCCATTTTAACTGTGGGCAGCTGAAGCTGCTGCCTGTTCACTTCCTGGATTTACACAGACGCACAGAGGCACACCTCCAGCTCTGTAACTTTTATTGGCCCTCTTATGTCTCATCCCCCCTCCCTTCCTAGCATACTCTCTGTGCATGACAGCAGTGGATGATGTCATAAGCCTAGGCTAATGACCAGACAAGAAACAGGAAGTGGGCTGTATAAGGTATTTACTGGCAGAAAAAAATGTTTTACTATCCAAAGTTAAAGGGGTTGTAAAGGTGTTTTTTTTTTTTTTTTAAAATAACAAACATGTCATACTTACCTTCACTGTGCAGCTCGTTCTGCACAGAGTGGCCCCGAACCTGGTCTTCTGGGGTCCCTCGGCGGCTGTCTCAGCTCCTCCCCGCAAGCATTTACCACCTTCATGCGAGCTCTCTCGCACGGTGGTGAGTGCTTGCGGGCGCGCTCCCGTGATACAGCCGGCGGCTATAGCCGCTCGCTGTATCACTCGGCCCCGCCCCCCGGCGCGCCGCGTCATCGGATGTGATTGACAGCAGCGCGAGCCAATGGCTGCGCTGCTTTCAATCCATCCACTGCAGCCAATCAGCGGCCAGGGTGAGCGGAGGAACAGATGTCGGGAACGCGAAGCTGACTTTCGAGGCGTCAGGTAAGTAAAACGGGGGTGCTGGGGGCGGCGGTTCTGTCAGAAGTTTTTTCACCTTAATGCATAGAATGCATTAAGGTGAAAAAACTTTTACCTTTACAACCCCTTTAAAACAACAACAAGAGCAGAAGATTCAGTAGATGGAAAGATGAAAAAAATGACTGAGGGTCCGCTTTAAAGGTACACCCATGCAAAGGTGTTCCATGCAGGCAGTCCCATTTGTGTCAGTTGGGACAAAGTCCTAACTCCAGCCAAAGCTTTTTAACTGGATTGAGTAGGTAAGGGTTAGAACAGTTTTTTACTGCAGGTAGGTACAAAGGCATCTCAAAAAAACATTTCCAATATACATATATACATTTTCTAGTACAGTGAGAAAAGTATAGATCTGTAGGCTTTTGTATTGCTTCGTTACTATTCCACGTGCATGTCGGACACATGGCAGCCCCATAAAATATATGGGGTATAGTTATGAAGCAGTGAATGTCACATTCACCCAACCTTAATTACATGTAAATCTTCCAGGTGCATATTTTTTAAAGTGTCACTAAACCAACATCATTAAAAAAAGCGATCAACAAATGGTGTAGTACATGCTGTTCATACTCAGTCACTCTGAGATTTGTTTTCTGTATTCTGCAAAAAAAAAAAATAGTTGATCCTGCTGCTCTCTATCTCCCCTTTCTGTCCATGTCCCCAATTCAGCTAGGGATTTCGCAGCTGTAGTGGTAACTCTGCACATGCTCAGTTTTCAGTGAATTTCTATGCTGAGCATTTCCTCCCCATCATATCTGAGCAGCCCATGTGACTATAGAGTTACACATGTGGGTGTATACACAGTGATAAATGAAGGCCCACTCCCTCCCTCCTCCATGCCCACTAACCAGCTAAACACAATGGGGGCGGGATATTACATAATGTACTATAATTACTATAATGTAGATTGATGGAGGCTTCACCTCCCTCGTAGTCTAAGACACAGGCTGGAGGGGGGGGGGGATGTCACACAGCTTGTGACTGGCAGAAATCCACCCAAACCATGTTATTGCCAAAAATAATAAAGATTTGTTTTCAGATATATATTTTTATGGTGATTTAGACCGTTTATTGATATGAATTCTTTTCTAAGGCTTTTCATTTTTTGAAAATGTGACCAGCAGTAGAGGACTAGAAGCTCCTTCTTCTTATGTTTCCCTGCAGACAGGCTGGGACAGAGCTGGGTCATGTGACAGCTGTATACAGATTAGAAGAAACATACTTAGATTATTTTTTATTAAAGTAATGACAGTGCCATCATTCATATACAGACATAAAAGGGACAATGTAAATTATACAGCGTGTGTTTAGTATCAATTCAAATTACAGGTCACCTTCACTGTTTGAATGTCACATTCACTGCTTTATATGCCCCCATGCGCTCTCTTTTAAAAGGAGGGAAGTGGCATTTCTAGAGTAAGACGCGCGGGGGGGGGGGGGGGGGGGGCTGTACAGCCATTCTAGATGAAGATAGTGATTAACGTGTAAGACCGGCCTTTGTGAAATGCGTGGGAATCGTATTTTTATTTTTTGTTATTGCCTTAGTAGTGTCCATAGTATTCAAGTCTGGTGGGAAATTATAGCAGTTTTTTTTACATGAAGTAAATATTTTTGTATTTCCTTTAAGTCCGTTAGTAATGGAAAGCCGAGGTAGGCACCCTGTTTATATCTCATTAGGAGCAGAATGAGTTGATCCCACCACATGAAAGGGTTGATTATAACTCTTCTCATCCGAAGGGAGGACATCACAGCAAAATGACTGGTTGTGTTTGGACATTGTGCTCCGGGGATGACAGCCTGGAGGGTACCAGACTCCACCGAGTGGAATTGTCTAAGCCCTGTGTAAACACCGGCTGGCCTCCTTGTTTCATATTTAATATAACAGTTTGGGAAACGGTTAGCGCCGGTTACAAAATGTTCCCATGTATTGAGTAACCTGGGTTTGTCTTGGCTCTTTAGTCCTATTATCTGCCTCTCACTAAAGAACACATAGAAATGAAACCACCTCCTCCTCTGCTGCAATATTACTAGGAGGGTGACGGCCCTAGAGTTGGCATAATTAAATGTCAGTGGTGGCAGCTGTCATTTTTTTTTTTTTTTTTTTTTTCCCCAGACCAGTTCCTTTGGAAAGTGAGCGATTACACTGACTGTATGACAAATCGTTTGCTGAAGCACCCATGTGTCATAATTGCCTTTTTTTTTTTTTCATACTGTCTCTACAACTGTTCCTCCTTTGCTACATCTCAGTGGTGCCGATCTCCTCCAGACTTTTTCAGACACTTCTTTATATGCGCTCCAGTGACAGCTGCATATCATGGCTCTGAACTGGTTTCCTTCTAATAATATAAGACCGTGCTTACACAACATGTTTTGGCATGGCTCCCTGTAGTCTTTGTCCGTTGTATGTTTGACAAAGATAACAGAGGAGAGCACTGTTGTCACCCATTGGCAGGAAGTGACTGAACAGGGACCCTCATGGCAGGATCACCACATGTTATTTTAAAGAATTTTAAAGTGACATCTGAAATTACATCAACATGGTAAAGCTTATATGAAATTGTAGCGCTTGAGTTTAGGTATATGTTAGTGATTGTAAAGCTTCCTGTTTTTTTTTTTTTTTTTCACGTTAAAATAATAAACAGGTTATACTTGCCTGGTCTGTGGTTTTGCACAGAGCAGCTCCAATCCCCCTGTTCTCGGGTTCCCCGCCGGCGCTCCTGGCTCCACGCCCCCTGCGCCTGCCCTGCCACCTCTTCAACGCACATCAGTGAAGGAGAAAAATTACTTATTTGCAAATATATATAGATACATAGCTATAGATAGAGAGAGTGAGCTCTATCTATCGCTAAAGTGTGTGTGTATATATAATATACACAATGTGTGTGTGTGTTTTGTATGTATGTGTAATATATAAAAATATATATTTAAAAAAAAATCTTTTTTGCAGAAACTAAGGGAAACTTTTTTTTTAATGTTCAATCTTTGTTTGCTGGGCCATAAATAAAACCGGGTGGTGATTAAATATCACCAAATGAAAGCTCTGTCTGTCTCAAATAAATATACAAATTTCATATGGGCACAGAGTTGCATGACCGTGCAATTGTCATCCAAAGTGTGAGAGCGCTGAAAGCTGAAAATTGGCCTGGGCAAGAAGGGGGTGAAAGTGTCCGGTAAGCAAATGTTTAAAGGGCCAGCAGAGGAGGGGAGGAGCTTTATGTACCAGAGGAGGTATGTTATTCTGAGTAGAGAGCG
Organism: Aquarana catesbeiana; assembly: GCF_042186555.1. Classification (NCBI taxonomy): domain Eukaryota; kingdom Metazoa; phylum Chordata; class Amphibia; order Anura; family Ranidae; genus Aquarana; species Aquarana catesbeiana. The sequence goes on from NC_133330.1 coordinate 27,295,543, forward strand.
TGCTGTGAGCCCAGGCACCACATGCATAGGGAGAGGAAGTGTTTGACCTGAGCAGAGGATTCGCATACTAATAAAGGCAGAAAATCGTTGGGGTGCCGATAACATTGGAGGGATCAGCCATTGCAGTAGAGGTTGGATAGCATTGTTGGCTCACCAGAGGAAATAAAGTAATACACAAAGGGCAGGATTGCCAGATACATTAGTGAAACTAAACCTGACTTAACAGTTTAAAAATAAAAATGCCCACATTCCTGGCGCTGTCACATTGGTTGTGCTTTCAACGAAACCGTGAAACCATCAAATGGCTGGAGTCATAACTGATTACATTTGCAGCACCGTGACAGATGAAGATCAAACAGGCCAAGAGAGCAGCTTCCTTGGCTGGAAACAATGGAAGGGTTTAGTTTGGCTTTACCTGAGGCAAAAAAGGAGGAGCATTTTGAGAATTATATTATGGAAACCTTGGAAAACACATTTGTCACGAAATGTTACTTAGATTGTTTTTTTGTGCACTTTGAATAGTCCAAATAGCCCAACTAATGACCTTGTTCTCCCACTTTCCTTTCAGGTCTATCAAGCTGGTACGGGGCAATTAATGTTTATGAACAAATACCACGGCAGGAAGCTTTCAGTTCAGGGTTTTAAAGAAGCACTTTACCAGTTTTTTCACAACGGCAAAATCCTACGCCGGGAACTGATCGACCCTGTCCTTAAAAAACTGACAGAACTCAAAATGGTTTTAGAAAAACAGGAGTCTTATCGGTTTTATTCCAGCTCTTTGCTCATCATCTACGATGGGAAGGAGTTACAGGAAGTTTCCATGGACTCAGACCCCGAAGATCTGGGGGACTTGTCAGAGGAGTCTTCGGACGAATCGGCAGGGGCCTACGCCTACAAACCGTCTAGTAATAAACACAGCGCCAGCACGGTCGACGTGCGGATGATAGACTTTGCGCACACCACCTGCAAATTTTACAGGGAGGACAGCGTCGTACACGAAGGCCTAGACACCGGCTACATTTTCGGACTCCAAAATTTAATAGCCATTATTAAAGAAATAAGAGATGAAAATGGAGAATGAGAACTGAAGAAACTACGTTTCGTACTGAAGCACTATAACTAACTATGTTGATTCCAAAACGACAGCCACTATGTGGTGGTCGAAATCATGACAGGGTTCCACGGGTGTGACCCGTGAGAAGACTTGTCCAAAAATAAAATATAAAAAAAAACAAGAGGGCATTTACTTAGCTGTGCTGGACAGAGCACCGGTTAATATTGTTATACTTATTTATTTTAAATATTTCTAAAACATTCCATATTTGATGATTCAAATACCTCTGTTACACCTGTGTGTATATATATATTTTTTTTTTTTTTTCAATAAACTTCCTTTTTTTTTTTTTCTTCTCCTCTCCTCCCCCCTTTTTTTTTGTTGTCTACCCTCGCCCTTCACCCTTTTTTTAAGTTTGTCGTGTTGCAGCCACCAGCCGTAGAAATCAAATGGACTCTATTTAACATTAAGCTTGGCCCTCTGTTACATACCTGAGGCTATAACGTTTGCCTGAACTACAGTTTATATGCCAGATTATCCATTATTGCATACAAAAAGCTAATGAAAACACAAACAAAAAAAATAATGAATTTGTATTGGATATTATTGCCTGGTCTAGCATTGTAATCTAATATTTCTATTTATTGGGCCCCGAGCCCAAGTTACAATAGCACTGGAACATGATGTAACTTCATGAACATATGTGCCTTTTGAATCACACGCAAATACGAAATGCCAACAGTTCCGGGCCGAGGGCCCGCTTTTTGTGTGAATCGAATTGATATGTTCCCCCGATAAGCCTTGAAGTTTACCACAATGGCGTTCCATGTCATTTGCACTTTTATTTTTTTTTTTTTTTTTGCTTCTTTGAAGAGATCATTAAACCAAATACTATTTTGTGATATGTGTTTGTTAAGGGGATCAGCATAAAATTATTTAAAAAAAAAAAAAAAGAGGAAAAAGCAAATTACATGCTTTGCTGACATAGAACGGGTATCTTTGCTTTAATAGGAATTGGCAAGATAGCTGTGTGAAAAGCCGCCAATGGAAGCTGCTATGCTGTATGCCGGATTCTAGCTCAAGACCAGAGATGTCATTCCCGTCTGGGATGAATTCGTGTCACTTCAGATGCTACAGGCCAATCAAAATCCGGCAGCGTCCATAATGAGGCTTTGAACACAAGTATCTTGTTTTGGTAACGGGTTCCTTTTTTTTAAAGTGATCAGGTGCTTTATATACATGGGAGGTCGCCATTTTTATTTTGTGAACTGGCCCCATCATCAAAAGGGTTTTCGCGATTGAAAATGCCTGCAAGAACTACTGCCCAAGCTGCACCTTCCCCATCAAGAAGTTTCTGTTTTTCTGAAATATTAAATGCGATTGTGTGCTGGGTGCAGATCTTTTTCAGACATTTCCCACCCTGAAGTGATGATGGCGCTATTTTAACGTTCAAACCCCCCTGATAAAAAAATGGCACCTTGCATGTATGTAGGCCTACGTATACTTAAAGCGTGCTAAAGCCCAAAAACAAAAATGTAATATATGGCAGCTTACCGCTCCTTAGGTCAGGTGACTGGTTTTTGCTTTTTTTTTTTCTTAATTTTTCACCTGGTGATCCGGCCAGTCATACATTTCCTGTCCTAGGGTGACAACGCTCACTTGCTGTACTTTTATAAAGGAGCAGTGTAGTCACCTTAGACTGCTCCCCTTATTTGGACTACAACCAACTCCCCTTTTCCTCATCTCCTTATCGTAGGAATGCTCAGTTGTGTAGGTCACAGAAGATAGCTTGGAGCCTCAGTTCACACTGCTGCGACCCCCCCCAAAGTCATACGACTTTTGTGATTAGCTATTGCAGTCCATGGCACAAGTCACACCAAAGTTGCAGGAACCTTTTTTTTTCTTATGTCATTGCAACTTGAGCATTGATTGAAATGGCATCCGTTAAACTGAATGTGTTCTGGCTTGTCATGCAACTTTGTTGTGTTGCATGATAAACCTCAGCAGTGTGAACCAGGGCGGAGGGCTAACATTGTGTGAGATTTCAGATCCGTACACAGAAAGCTACAAGAGCACTGGATTTCGATCAAGATCTGTACATGCAGAAAATATTCTTAGCCTGACACAAAGAAAACTAATGCAGCCACCCCACCCCACATCTAAGGACTGGTAAGCTGCAGTGTGTTGTATTTTTACTTTTGGGTTTAGATACACGGCATTAATGGCACTCTAAGGGTGTTTTCTGTTAAAGAGCCATCTGTTAAAGACCGGGTTTAGTTCTGCCAACTTGTGTTTTGTTTATATCTATATATATCTATATATATATATATTGCTGTAATGCATACGGTTCAGTTTCGGTTAAAGACGAATCAGATCATTTCTTTGCTTGATGGTGAAGCTCCTGTGGAGTTTGCAAAATGTAGGGACTTTGACCATCATGCCTTGTAGGAAAGAAAAAAAAAAGGTGGTAATTATCCCTAGGTGTGTCACAATTACAGAGCTGGGTTTGCATAAAGGTTTTATAAGCAATATGTTTTGAGAACGTAGCTTGTCACCATCTGATGTTATTACCAGCGAGCACAATCGTAGTTCCCGAAGACGAGAATAGAGAACTTGGAGGACTTGAACAGCTGTTGTTTAACAGTAACTTCCATGACAACCATTCAAACACTACAACCGCAATATACAGAGGTTCAAAACCTTTGCTTCCGGCAGAGGAGAAGGAGGAGGTGGGTTCGCATTTTGTGGGCTCAGACAATTTTCTTGAGAACGCGGCCTAAGCCCTCTGTGATGTCACAGGTTCCTGGCACATCTATGGGCTGCCTTCCCAGGAATATTGTTTTCCTTTTCTAAATGGCTTCCTCAGATGTTTGCATGAAGTTGGTACGTTCTCTCTATTTCTGTCTTCAGGGAATGCTGTTGGGAGAGACCCGTTGTTGTCAATCGGTGAGCAATGGATGCTCTTTGTGTTCATGGAATAGTAAATAAATATCTTCTATGACTTGTAACGGCTGTGTTTTCTGTTCTATTAAACACTTTCTAAATTTGAGTACATGGTTCTGTTCAAAAAAAATCCTTTCATGTTTTATTTTGGGGTCATGAAAACTTTACAGATCTGCCATTTAGCCAGAAACTTAAAGTGGAAGCAAACCCTTCCTATCGTTTTCAGCCAAGGAGGCTGCCATCTTGGCCTCTGTTTAATCTGCAACTTCCATGATGCTGCACATGTGATCTGTTATGACACCGGCCATTGGATGGTTTGACAGTTTGGTTGAGAGCACAAGCAAAAGTGACAGCTAGCGTTTCCGGCATGCTGGGAATGTTAACTATTTTTTTTAAAACTATCAAAGTGATGGGTTTACTTGCGCTTTAAGCCACTATATATACACACTTGAGACATACACTGATCGTCTATAACACTGTGACCGCTGTCAGGTAAAGTGGATAACATTTGATTATTTTATAAAAATGGCACCTGAACGTGGGTGGGGATATTATTAGGCAGCAAGTGAACATCATGTTGTCCCTAAAGCTGATGTGATGGAAGCAGAAAAAAAAATGGGAAAGTGTAAAGATTTGAGTGACTTCGATGAGGGCCAAATTGTAATGGGTAGACAACTGGGTCAGAGCAACTCCAAAACTGTAGCTCTTATGGAATGTTCCCGGCCTGCAGTGGTCAAGACCGATCAAGAGTGGTGCAAGGAAGGAGAACTGGTGACCAGGGTTCTGGGCATCGAAGGCTCATTGATTCATGGAAGGAACGAAGGCTGGCCTATGTAGTCTGATCATATAGAGCAGGGATATGCAATTAGCGGACCTCCAGCAATTGCAAGTCCCATCATGCCTCTGCCTCTGGGTGTCATGCTTGTGGCTGTCAGGGTCTTGCTATACCTCATGGGACTTGTAGTTCTGCAACAGCTGGAGGTCCGCTAATTGCATATCCCTGCAATAGAGGAGCTACTGTAGCTTAAATTAAAGTTAATGCTGGTTCCAATACAAAGGTGATAGAACACACAGTGCATTGCAGTTTGCTGTGTACGGAGCTACGTTGTCGCAGAGAGGTCAGGGTGCCCATGCTGACCCATATCCTTAGCCAAAATTGCCTACAATGGGCACGTTGGCGTCAGAACTGGACTACAGAGCAATGGAAGAAGGGGTCTTCAAGGTGTTGATTTTGGCTCCAAATTCTCCAGACCTCAATCCAATCGAATATCTGTGGGATGTGTTTAAAAATCAAGTCCGAACCATGGAGGTCCCACCTTGCAACTTACATGACTTAAAGGATCTGCTACTCACGGCTTGGCGCCAGATACCACAGCATACCTTCAGAGGTCTAGTGGCGCCCAGACGAGTCGGTTCTGTTTTGATGGCAAAAGGGGGACCTACTAAATATTAGTCAGGTGGTCATGTTATAGGTGAACTGTTTTACTGGGCAAAGGAATAGGGCTCTTTCACACCAGAATTTTCTTTCATGCACCGCAGTGGAGCTGACATGAGGTGTACTGCAAACAACAAATGCAATCCACCTCAACACGACATTATGGTGTGAACATGGCACCTAGAAAACAATTGGTTTCTATCTGCCCTTGCAGGAGCTTGAGTTGATCTGTGCAGATTAATGCAGGTCACTGCACATGGTGTGAATGAGCCCTTAGTGTGTATGTAGGGAAGGGTTAAACCCTGTCCAGTTTGTTCTTTCATGTTTGTATCCTGTTGGGTTGATCTTCCTTCACTATCTGTCCCAGAGATACCACATGAGCTGATAAGTTAATCATTACAAGGTGAAGGGATTTCCTCTCTTGGAGAGTTGTCACCTGAGCAGGTGTCCCCATTGGAAAACAAACTCTTCCCGTTCTGAACACAACTGTTAAAGTTTGGATTTCTTATCCATTTATGTCTCGGTGACAACTGGCCTCATGTACACGGGACGTTTTTACAACCTCTCCTGAACGATTTAACTTGACAGATAGTTACTTGAAAAAATAGCTAAAAATGAAAAAAGCCTGTAAACGAAACGTGAGTTACCGCGTTTTGCGCTTGAAATGCCCCTAAACTCAGCTTCATTTTTTTTTGTGTCCCAAAAAAAGCCTCTAAACTCAACTGCCTATAAACCACCCTGTGTACATGTACTGATAAGATAACATAGAGGAGAGTTCAGGAGCAGTTGAATAAAATGCTCAACTGCACCCAAACATCTGTTTAGCAGCAGCAGTAGTGTACATGAGGCCTTAGCAGGACAAATAGGCAAGGTGAAAATACCTACCGGGGACACAAATGGCAATAAAAACCTACCAGGGGTGTTAACTCTGCCCTACTCCATTAAAAAAATTTTAAATTGAATTGACTATATGAACACTTTAGAGCGGGAGTCCACCTAAAAAATATATATATTAAAAGCCAGCAGCTACAAATACTGCCACTGCTGACTTTTAATAAATGGACACTTACCTGTCCCAGGGTCCAGCGATGTCGGCAGCTGACGCCGATCACTTGCTCGATTCTCGGCAGCTGCCGCCGCCATCCTCGGTAAGGGAATCAGGAAGTGAAGCGTTGTGGCTTCACTTCCCGGTTCCCTACTGCGCATACGCGAGTCGCGCTGCCCATCTTAACTGGTCCCCGCTATCTCCTGGGACCTGTGTGTTTCCCAAGAGACAGCGCGGGGGGGATGGGAAGTGGCGTAGACTCCCGTGGGAGTCTATGCCAGGAAGTGGGTCTAAATACCTGTCTTAGACAGGTATCTGCACCCCCCTCCCCCCGAAAGGTGCCAAATGTGACACCGGAGGGGGGGAGGGTTCCAAAAAGCGGACGTTCCATTTTTGTGTGGAACTCTGCTTTAAGGCTTCATCATGTACACTAGCAGCTCCTAAACTCTTTTGCCAGAGCTCCTAAACTCAACTCATGCGTCAATGTACACATAGGCTTTTAGCAGAGTTTAGGAGCTGCTGCGGTTAGGTAAGGTTCAACCTCCCTCTCCTGAACGCGGAAAAATCGCGTTCAGGATCGGAACGTTTGATCGTCGGCCACGGGAAAACGCAAAAGCACAGTAAAATTGCGCCGCGCGATTTCCTGCAGCCACGGTAAATGACGGGCAATTGTATGTGAAGCCTAATGCCCTGTACACACGATAGGATTTTCCGACAACAAAATCCATGGATTTTTTCCGACGGATGTTGGCTCAAACTTGTCTTGCATACACACGGTCACACAAATCTTGTCGGAAACTCCGAACATCAAGAATGCAGTGACGTACGATGACATTCAATAGCCATTGCGGCTCTTCTGCTTGATTCCGAGCATGCGTGGAACTTTGTGCGTCGGAATTGTGTACACACAATCGGAATTTATGACAAACGGATTTTGTTGTCGGAAAATTTGAGATCCAGATCTCAAAAATGTCCGACGGAGCCTACACACGGTCGGAATTTCCGACAACAAGCTCCCATCGAACATTTTCCGTAGGAAAATCCGACCGTGTGTATGGGGCATTATTCTGCTTAGCTAGTTATCCCTGATAACCCCCCCCCCTTTGATTTGTGCTTTGTCACCTGAGCGGCCATTGGATCAGAATTGGGTTGTGTGATCCAGTCTCATAGTTCGCTAAGCAGGCAGGAGGGAGGGAAGTTAACACATGAAAATGCAGAGCTCAACCAGGATATTAAAGCAGAACGTCCACCAAAATGAGAAGTTCTGCTTTATGTCCTCCTCCTACCCTCCTCTTCTATTTCATTTGGTACATTACTTTTTGGGAGGGAGGGGAGCAGGTACCTAGTTTTGATAGGTACCCACTCCCACTTCCACTCAGATCGCCTACGTGGTTCCAGTGAAGGTTCAGCCCCTTTCTCTTTGCCCGAAGGAGGCCGCAGGACCCTTCGCAGAGCACAACTCTGCTCACGCATGTGCAGTCGGTGTATGCTGTGGGCATGGAAAAGTTGGTTTACATGCATACACCATAAATGAACCCTGTTGGTGCCACTGCTCAGGCCCGTCATGTGAAAATATAGTAAAATGCGTCCAGCAGCAGTGCTGCCGAATGTACACTGTTGATACGTAAATATTGGCACTGAGCGAGTCATTCATGTGGCATGTGCAGAATGATCTTGGCCTTCAGCCCTTTCAGAATCGGTTGGGGTCATTCTGCACGTGCGCCACCGCTGCATTATTAACCCTTTCAGGGCTGACATATAAATATTAAACGTTTGTAATCAGCGGCGGCGCTGCTGGCTACACATTTTGTATATTTACATTGGACCTGAGCTGTGCCAGTAGCCACTAGGGACCTTTAGCACTGTGCTAGCATAACCATTAACAAGAGCCTGCGTAATATTACTTATACAGCTGTATAAATGTTTTGGTAAAAGTTCCCATGGAGTAAAGGCAAGAGCATTTCACACCATGTCAATAAACCGTAATTACTGTTATATTAGTCAGTGTCATGTTTCAGTAAGTTTGTTGTGGAATTACTATGGTAACTGTCAAGTATATAGGAGCTCAGTAATAGATTGGTACAGTATTAAGGAGGGCAAGTAGGGGCTCACCATCTCCCTAGATCAGGGGTCTCCAAGCTTTTTCAGTCCGAGGGCCCCATTGTATATTTTATAAATATTCGTGGGCTGAAAAAAAAAAATCAGTTTTATAAATGAACGAATAAACACACTCCAAGAGAGAGCTTCACATTAGCAGCCATCCTTCACATCTAAAGCGCGCCCCCCTCCATCAGAAGTCACGCTTCACAACAGAAGCCCCCCCCCCCAATCACATCAGAAGTCACCTTTTCACATAAGAGTTGGCCCTTCACATCAGAAGTCACCTTTTTACATAGAAGTCGCACCTTCAAATAAGAAACCCCCCATCACTCCAGAAGGCACCAGAACCCCCTCATCATATTAGAAGTCATCCTTCACATCAGGAGTCCCCCATCACATCAGAAGTCACCCTTCACAACAGAAGCCCCAACATCACATCGGAAGTCAGCTTTTCACATAAGAGTTGCCCTTTCACATCAGAAGTCACCTTTTTACATAGGAGTCTCCTCTTCACATAAGAAACCCCCCCATCACATCAGAAGGCACATTTCACATCAGAACCCCTTCATCATATTAGAAGTCACCCTTTGCATCAGAAGTCACCTTTTTACATAAGAAACCCCCCCCCCATCACATCAGAAGGCACCCTTCACATCAGAAGTCCTCCATGGCTTCAGAAGTCACCCTTCACATCAGAAACCCCCCATCCCATCAAATCAGAAGTTCCCCTTTTAACATCAGAGTCCCCCCCCACCCATTACATCAATTTCCCCATCACATCAGAGCCCCCACCCCCCTCCCACATCAGTTTTATAAATTAACCTGCTCCAAGAGAGAACCCCCTATCACAGAAGTCACGCTTTACATAAGAAGCCCCTCATCACATCAGAAGTCCCCCTTCACATAAGAGTCACCCTATCACAACAGAAGTCCCCCATAACATCAGAAGTCTCCCTTCACATCAGAAGCCCCACATCACATCAGAAGTCCCCCTTCATACAAGAGTCGCCCCTTCACATCAGAAGTACCCCATCACATCAGAAGTCACCCATTGCATCAGAAGTCACCTTTTTACATAAGAGTTGCCCCTTCACATAAGAAATCCCCCATCACATCAGAAGGCACCCTTCACATCAGAATCCCCTCATCATATTAGAAGCCACCCTTCAAATCAGGAGTCCCCCATCTCATCAGAAGTCTTCCTTCACAACAGAAGCCCCACATCATATTAGAAGTCCCCCTTCTCATCAGAAGTCCCCCATTGCATCAGAAGTCACGTTTTTACATACGAAAACCCCCCCATCACATCAAGAGGCACCCTTCACATCAGAACCCCCTCATCATATTAGAAGTCACCCTTCACATCAAGAGTCCCCCATCCAATCAGGAGTCCCCCATCACATCAGAAGGCACCCTTCACATTAGAAGTCCTCCATCGCTTCAGAAGTCACCCTTCATATCAGAAACCCCCCATCACATCAAAGTTCCCCCATCCCATCAAATCAGAAGCCCCCCTTTTCTCACAGCCCCCACCTCCCCTCCAACATCAGTTTTATAAATTAACCTGCTCCAAGAAAGAACCCCCCATCACAGAAATCATGCTTCACATGAGAAGTCCCTCATCATATTAGTAGTCCCCCTTCACATAAGAGTCACCCCATCACAACAGAAGCCCCCCATAACATCAGAAGTCTCCCTTCACATCAGAAGCCCCACATCACATCCGAAGTCCCCCTTCATATAACAGTAGCCCCTTCACATCAGAAGTCACCTTTTCACATAAGAGTCTCCCCTTGACATCAGAAGTCCCCATCACATCAGAAGTCCCCCATTGCATCAGAAGTCACTTTTTTACATAAGAGTCGCCCTTTCATTTAAGAAGCCCCCTTTCATATCAGAAGGCACCCTTCACATCAGAACCCCCTCATCATATTAGAAGTTACCCTTTCCTTTCAGGAGTTCCCCATCACATCAGAAGGCACCCTTCACATCAGAAGTCCTCCATCACATCAGAAGTCACCTTTCACATCAGAAACCCCCCATTGCATCAGAAGTCACCCTTCGTATCAGAAGTCCTCTATCACGTCAGAAGTCAGCTTTTCACATAAGAGTTGCCCCTTCACATAAAAAGCCCCCCATCACATAAAAAAACCCCATCACATAAGAAGTCACCTTTTCACATAAGAGTCGCTCCTTCACATAAGAAGCCCCATCACATCAGAGTTGCCCCATCCACAAATCAGAAGCCGCCCTTTTCCCTTTTCACATCAGAGTTGTCCCCCCCCATTACATCAGTTTCCCCATCACATCAGAGACACACACATCAGAATTCTCTCTTCACATCAGCCATAGTTTGGAGACTCCTGGCTTAGATGAACATTGGTGAAAAACCTGCTGGCTGGCCCTAAAATAAAATACTCCTTTTTTGCAAAAGAGGTCTTCTTGGACAAGTGTGTACAAAGGATGAAACCCGTCAACAAGAAAACATAAAAAGGAACCAAATTATTGAAAAATTATTAATTAATTTATATTGTCACCAAAGTTGAGTTAAATTGTACCAGTATATTAAAGCTATGGGCACAGTTGATTGTTTTTACTCTTCTTACAAGATTACGGGTGACTTTGTGCACCTGCCTTATTCCATAACTCAAAGGGGATCTCCTCGTCATCAAGGTCTATCTTATATCCTTCCATTATCCCCCTATGAACATATTCCTATAGCATGCTGATATATTTATACGTCATTGAATACAGAGCTCCTTCCTTCCGCAGTTCCCATGCTGTTCTGTGTAATCCTACCTGCTCCGGGTTTGTACAGTCTTTCATATAACAACACAGGCACTAGGCGGGTGTGCTAATTTTACACTGTTGCTGTGGACGGAGGCAGTGGATCAGAGCTGTCAGCGCTGGCCTCCCTCCCTGGCCACACAGAGAGCAGGGTGGCAGCGATTAAAGGAGCCGTCATATACCCTATATTACCAAAAGTATTGGTACGCCTGCTTTTACACACACATGAACTTTAATGGCATCCCAGTCTTAGTCCGTAGTGTTCAATATTGAGTTGGCCCACCCTTTGCAGCTATAACAGCTTCAACTCTTCTGGGAAGGCTGCCCACAAGGTCTATGGGAATGTTTAACCATTCTTCCAGAAGTGTATTTGTGGGGTCAGGCACTGATGTGGATGAGAAGGCCTGGCTCGCAGTCTCCGCTCTAATTCATCCCAAAGGTGTTCTATCAGGTCGAGGTTAGGACTCTGTGCAGGCCAGTCAAGTTCCTTCACCCCAAACTCGCTCATCCATGTCTTTATGGACCTTGCTTTGTGCACTGGTCCAAATCATTTGGTGGAGGGGGGGGACTATGGTGTGGGGTTGTGTTTCATTGGTTGGGCTTGGCCCCTTAGTTCCAGTGAAAGGAACCCTTATGCCCTGTACACACGATAGGATTTTCCAACAACAGATGTTGGATGTGAGCTTGTTGTCGGAAAGTCTGACCGTGTGTATGCTCCATAGAACATTTGTTGGCGGAATTTCCGCCAACAAATGAGAGCAGGTTCTCAAATTTTCAGACAACAAAACTTGTTGGCGGAAATTCCGATCGTGTGTACACAATTCTGACGCACAAAGTTCCACGCATGCACGGAATCAAGCAGAAGTGCCGCACTGGCTATTGAACTTCGTTTTTCTCGGCTCGTCGTACGTGTTGTACATTCCCGCGTTCTTGACCTTCGGAATTTCCGACATGATTTGTGTGACCGTGTGTATGCAAGACAAGTTTGAGCCAACGTCCGTCGGAAAAAATCCATGGATTTTGTTGTCGGAATGTCCGATCGTGTGTTCAGGGCATTAGTCTGTAGGATTCAATATTGAGTTGGCCCACCCTTTGCAGCTATGATAGCTTCAACTGTTCTGGGAAGGCCGTCCACAAGGTTTAGGGGTATGTTTGTACGGGGCATAAAGGCATCAGCATACCAAGACATTTTGGACAATTTCATGCTCTCAACTTTCTGGGAACAGTTTGGGGTTGGCCTTTCCTGTTACAACATGACTGCGCACCAGTGCACAAAGCAAGGTCCATAAAGACATGGATGAGCGAGTTTGGGGTGGAGGAACTTGACTGGCCTGCACAACCCGATAGAACCCCTTTGAGATGCATTAGAGCGCATAGAGCAATCATTTGGTGGAGGGGGGATTATGGTGGGGGGTTGTTTTTCAGAGGTTGGGCTTGGCCACTTAGTTCCAGTGAAGGGAACTCTTAAGGCTTCAGCATACGAAGATATTTTGGACAATTTCATGTTCCCAACTTGTGTGGGAACAGTTTGGGGATGGCCCCTTCCTGTTCCAACATGACTGCGCACCAGTGCACAAAGCAAGGTCCATAAAGACATGGATGAGCGAGTTTGGGGTAGAGGAACTTGACTGGCCTGTCCTCAACCCAATAGAACACCTTTGGGATGAATTAGAGCGGAGACTACATGCCAGGCCTTGTTGACCAACATCAGTGTCTGACCTCACCAATGCTCTTCTGGAAGAATGGCCAAACATTCCCATAGACACACTCCTAAACCTTGTGGACAGCCTTCCCAGAAGAGTTGAAGCTGTTATAGCTGCAAAGGGTGGGCCAACTCAATATTGAAGCCTACGGACTAAGACTGGGATGCCATTAAAGTTCATGTGCGTGTAAAGGCAGGCGTCCCAATACTTTTGGTACTATAGTGCATGGACGATTACAACGATAAATGGTTGTGAAAACAAAGTCAAGCTATTGTCTGTAGCAACCAGATTCCAGCTGTCTTGTCTAGTGTACATCGATCGCTCGCTATGATGACCTTTGAAGTGCACGCATAGCACATAATCAGGTCAAAGCTATCTTTAGCACAATGTAGTCTTAACACATCATGGCATGAGAAAAAAAAAAAAAACAGCCTGTATGCAGACTAATTGAAACCTGATAGAATTCCTTATAGCGGGCCGTAAACCTGTTCTGAAATGTATTACAAGGCGATATTGCTGTATAGCAAGTAATAAAAAAAAAGGATCACACTGACACTGCACCAAGGCTGGAATTCACATCCAACAGTAAATTATAAACCAGCTTTTACTGGGGGGTTAATAAATCATTAAAACTGGGTGGAAAAAAAATATATCACACTTGCCATGCTTTATTATCTAGCAGTAACACTGAGATACTGTACATACTAATATAGGCTTTTATCACAGGTACACTGCCTTGAAAAAGTATTCATACCCCTTGAAATTGTCCACATTTTGTCATGTTACAACCAAAAACGTAAATGTATTTTATTGGGATTTTATGTGATAGACCAACACAAAGTGGCACATAATTGTGAAGTGGAAGGAAAATGATAAATGGTTTTCAATTTTTTTTTTTACAAATAAATATGTGAAAAGTGTGGGGTACATTTGTATTCAGCCCCCTTTACTCTGATACCCCTAACTAAAATCTAGTGGAACCAATTGCCTTTAGAAGTCACCTAATTAGTAAATAGAGTCCACCTGTGTGTAATTTAATCTCAGTATAAATACAACTGTTCTGTGAAGCCCTCGGAGGTTTGTTAGAGAACCTAAGCGAACAAACAGCATCATGAAAACCAAATAACACATCAGACAGGTCAGGGATAAAGTGGTGGAGAAGTTTAAAGCAGGGTTAGGTTACAAAAAAATATCCCAAGCTTTGGACATCTCACGGAGCTCTGTTCAATCCATCATCAGAAAATGGAGAGAGTATGGCACAACTGCAAACCTACCAAGACATGGCCGTCCACCTAAACTGACAGGCCGGGCAAGGAGAACATTCATCAGAGAAGCAGCCAAGAGGTCCATGGTAACTCTGGAGGAGCTGCAGAGATCCACAGCTCAGGTGGGAGAATCTGTCCACACGACAACTATTAGTTATACTATTAGTTGAGCCTGTGCGAATTGTAGCCTCAATTTCCTGTTCTTAGCTAACAGGAGTGGAACCCGGTGTTCAGAGACGGTATTCTGCATACCTTGGATGTAACGAGAGGTTATTTGAGTTACTGTTGCCTTTCGATCATCTGGAATAGGTCTGCCCATTCTCCTCTGACATCAACAAGGCATTTTCCTCCACACAACTTCCTCTCACTGGATGTTTTCTCTTTTTCGGACCATTCTCTGTAAACCTGAGAGATGGCTGTGCGTGAAAATCCCAGTAGATCAGCAGTTTTTTTAAATACTCAGACCAGCCCCGTCTGGCATCAAAAAGCATGCCACGTTCAAAGTCACATTCTTCCTCATTCTGATGCTCAATTTGAACGTCAGCAAGTCGTCTTCACCACGTCTAGATGCCTAAATGCATTGAGTTGCTGCCATGTGATTGGTTGATTAGCACTTTGTGTTACCAAACAATTGAACAAGTTTTCCCAAATAAAGTGGCCGGTGAGTGTATATAGAGGGCTGTTATCGCTTTAAGAGGCTGGCTCTGTACATCAGTATCTCCCAATCAAGCTCTTCCTTCAGGTTACAGCAGCTCATATAAAACAATCATGAATATAGAATAAGAATATATCAAGAATCTTGATATTGTAAAACCATCACAGATTTATTTAAAAAAAAAAAAAAAAAAAGTTAAAATCACACTCACAAGTGTACAAAGGCTAGTGCATCATATAGTCACATCTGCAGTTTGTACACAACCATAGAATCCTCTGTTCAGTCGATAGATCCTCCCAGCGCGATTACACCATATGGCTCCGCCCACCTTTTTTTGTAATATTTTACCTAAATACACTTAAATTTTAGCACACACAATATAAAACACAAAAATATAAAAAATACAAAAGATGACGTTGCACTGAATAAATAAATACCAAACATGTCAAGATTGAAAATTGCACACGCCTGTAAAATTATCCATAAGAAATGCTTTAAAAGACTTTACAAGTTTATGTGAATGGACACAGCTGATCACGAGGTAAAGAGCCTCCGTCAGAGGCTCTTTACCCAGATCAGAGATGCAGTGTATATATATATATATACGTATGCTGAACAGGAAGCGGTAAAAGCAGTCGCATATAATACAAAAATAATGATAGTCCACTAATGCCGCGTACACACGGTCGGACTTTTCGTCTACAAAAGTCCGACAGCCTGTCCGACAGACTTCCGGCGGACTTTCGGCGGACTTGCAGCAGACTTTCTAACGAACGGACTTGCCTACACACGACCACACAAAAGTCCGACGGATTCGTACGTGATGACGTACACCGGACTAAAATAAGGAAGTTCATAGCCAGTAGCCAATAGCTGCCCTAGCGTGGGTTTTTGTCCGTCGGACTAGCACACAGACGAGCGGATTTCGGGGTCCGTCGTAGTTACGACGTAAAGATTTGAAGCATGTTTCAAATCTAAAGTCCGTCGGATTTGAGGCTAAAAAAGTCAGTTGAAAGTCCGGAGAAGCCCACACACGATCGGATTACCAGCCAGCTTTAGTCCGTCGGCGTCCGTTGGACTTTTGTAGACGAAAAGTCCGACCGTGTGTACGCGGCATTAAAGATAAAATAAAAAGCAGCTTTTTCTGCAATACTAACCTGCAGCTGGAGCTGTCCCCCACAGTACTTCTTATCTGCCACTAGATGTCCTTTAGGGTTGGATGATGACCAGCATCATTTAACCAATGTCCTCTGTGTCTGGGCTGTTATAGACCCACCCCCAGCCTGCATTATACACATCAGTTAAAAGGGGTTCCCAGATTACTGAGAAAAGAGATTGGTATTAGTAAGAAGAGGTACTCATGTACTCTGTGCTCATTCCCCTAGTGGTTGGGGGGGGGGAGGCGGAAGAACATATTTGGTCAATGACTTTGCCTGACTTTGCCTGTAATCCCCATGTCATGTACAGTGCCTTGCAAAACTGCTCCAGCTCCTTCAAGTTGGATGGTTTGCGCTTGTGAACAGCAATCTTTAAGTCTGACCACAGATTTTCTATTGGATTGAGGTCTGGGCTTTGACTAGGCCATTCCAACACATTTACATGTTTCCCCTTAAACCACTCAAGTGTTGCTTTAGCAGTGTGTTTGGGGTCATTGTCCTGCTGGAAGGTGAACCTCCGTCCTAGCCTCAAATCACACACAGAGTGGTACAGGTTTTGCTCAAGAATATCCTTATATTTAGCACCATCCATCTTTCCCCACAGCATGATGCTGCCACCACCATGTTTCACAGTGGGGATGGTGTTCTTTAGGTGACGTGATGTTCTGGGTTTGCACCATACATAGCGTTTTCTTTGATGGCCAAAAAGTTCAATTTTAGTCTCATCAGACCAGAGAACCTTCCTCCATACATTTTGGGAGTCTCCCACATGCCTTTTCGCAAACTCAAAACGTGCCATTTTGTTTTTTGCTGAAAGTAATGGCTTTCTTCTGGCCACTGTGCCATAAAGCCCAACTCTATGTAGTGTACAGATTATTGCCGTCCTATATACAGATACTCCAGTCTCTGCTGTGGAACTCTGCAGCTCCTCCAGGGTTACCTTAGGTCTCTGTGCTGCCTCTCTGATTAATGCCCTCCTTGCCCGGTCCGTGAGTTTTGGTGGGCGGCCGTCTCTTGGCAGGTTTGCTGTTGTGCCATGTTCTTTCCATTTGGTTGTGATAGATTTGATGGTCCTCCTAGGGATCATCAAAGATTTGGATATTTTTTATAACCTAACCCTGACTTGTATTTCTCAACAAAATTGTCCCTTACTTGTTTGGAGAGTTCCTTGGTCTTCATGGCAGTGTTTGGTTAGTGGTGCCTCTTGCTTAGGTGTTGCAGCCTCTGGGTCCTTTCAGAAAGGTGTGTATATGTAATGACAGATCATGTGACACTTAGATTGCACACAGGTGGACATCATTTCACTAATTATGTGACTTCTGAAGGTAATTGGTTGCACCAGAGCTTTTTATGGGCTTCATAACAAAGGGGGTGAATACATATGCACATGCCAATTATCAGTTTTTTATTTCTGAAAAATAGTTTTATGTATATATATTTTTTCTAATTTTACTTCACCAACTTAGACTATTGTGTTCTGATCCATCACGTATAATTCAGATTAAAAAAACATTGAACTGAAGGCTGTAATGTAAAAAAATAGGTAAAAAGCCAAGGGGGGTGAATACTTTTGCAAGGCACTGTAGCTGGTTGGAGGTCAAAGTGAGAGGGCTTCCCTTCTGGCTAAGCGCCGAGCACCCCTGAAGGTGATGACAGGGAGTGCAGGGCTCAAAGAAGCATGGGTTTCCTGGTGGAGTCTGCTTATGGAGATGTACGGCTAGAAGGTTACTGGACAAGGCATCAGCCGAAGCACTGGAACCCCCAGAGGGGAGATGGGCCCCCGAATGGCATAGAGTGGTAGGTGGTACCTGTGGAAGGCAGATGGTCAGACTGGCAGAACAAAAAAAGGAAAGGAAAAAGTTTTGGGACTTTAACCAATTCCTGACTGCCGCAGTCCGATATACATCCTTACTTTGAAGAGGGATATCTTTGTTATGGCAGCAGCTAGCTGCCATAACCCCTGTATCCTCTTCACTGCGGGCGGTCCGATTTCCGATAATAGTGGTCTCTGCGGTGGATTCGCTGCAAGATCACTTTTATCGGCGGTGGGAGAGGGCCCCCCTCCCGCCACGCTCCGGTGCCCTCCGCCACTTACCGGAGCCGTCGGCAGCGGCAATTGGATCCTTCTTTCTGCTAGGTATAGAGACGAGTGAAGGGAAAATGGCCCCCACCCGTCTCCATCTCATTGCAGAGCAGAACTGAAATGGCGTAGTCAGGATCAGAGCCGGGGTCATGCACGGAGGATCAAGCAGAGGAAGAGGCAAGAGTCTAGTCAAGACTGAGCCAAGGTAATGCACAGGAGCCAAGTGGGAGGTCAAGAGGGTAGTCAGAAGAGCAGGCCAAATTCATAGTAACACAGGCAACAAAGGAGCACTGGGAAGCTGATGATCAACCAGCAATCTCCAAATGATGCTGTCATCCTTATAAAGACCGTTTAGCCCCAATCTTGAATGGCATGTGCCAGTGCGCCACACTGCGTCAGAGCACAGACGCGCCGGCGCATGCCATTCAAGATTGGGGCTAAACGGTCTTTATAAGGATGGCAGCAGACTTTGGAGATTGCTGGTTGATCATCAGCTTCCCAGTGCTCCTTTGTGCTCCTCCCGTGCCAGTGCGCCACCCTGCGTCAGAGCATGGGTGCACCGGCGCATACCTAACACCCCTGCGCGCATTTCTATGCAAACAAACATGCATGTAGGGTATTGGCAATGGTGCCGGGTCTTTGCTTCAGTGCATGTACATCTTTCATTCGAGTTGCACCCTGAGACCCCGGTTAGTCTGTACACAAACAGAAGCCACAGGTTTGGCTGGGCGAACTGGCTTAATTTGCCAAAGCGATCATGAGTTTAACCCAAACCCAAAGCTCTTCCCTAAATACAGAAACCAGTGCATTCCCCTCAAAGGCTTCATTTTTAGGTTTGACTGAGGTGTAACCATCACGGTGTACAAGTACTATAATTTCCGTGCTCTTTATTTTAAATGTGTGTGGCCCCTGCAGTCTGCTTGCTCTGGGTTAGAGAGCCTCGTATTTAGCCTTCTATCTCTGAGGTCTATGGCAGTTGCTGACCTGAAAGGGAAGCTGAGCATGGCTGTGGAAAATCAATGAACTTAATATGCCTCCAGGATAGTGAAAGAAAATGGACTGCCGGGATTGGTGTACACAGATTCGGGATCAGTAGGTCATTTGTAGAGTTCAATTTTCAGCTCTCACATGCGGGGCTCTGACTGCTAATGAAAGGTATTGACCAAGTGTGACCTCCACACGCTCATGAAATGTTGTATTCAGAGGGCGACTCAGGACAATCGGATTTGTTTCACTGATAATTAGGATTGCTTAGGAACAGTTTGAAATTGACCCCTTTGGATGGCCACAGGATGCAAGGATCCCTTTCACTCATAATTAAGATTGCACAGGAACCGTTAGAAGTTGGCTCCTTTAGACTATAGAGGCTCGAGCATGCTCCCCACTGCCCATAGACTTGGTGCTTTGGATCCCCTCAAAATATGTTGGACGAGAAGGCCTGGGTCGCAGTCTGCTTTCCAATGCATCCCAAAGGTGTTCTCTCGGGTTGAGGTCAGGACTCTGTGCAGGCCAGTCAAGTTCCTCCACCCCAAATTCACTCATCCATGTCTTTATGGACCTTGCTTTGTGCACTGGTGCGCAGTCATGTTAGAACAGGAAGGGGCCATCCCCAAACTGTTCCCACAAAGTTGGGGAGCATGAAATTGTCCAAAATGTCTTGGTATGCTGAAGCCTTAAGAGTTCCCTTCACTGGAACTAAGGGGCCAAACCCAACTCCTGAAAAACAACCCCACACCATAATCCCCCCCCCTCCACCAAATGATTTGGACCAGTGCACAAAGCAAGGTCCATAAAGACATGAATGAGCGAGTTTGGGGTGGAGGAACTTGACTGGTTGAGTCCTGACCTCAACCCAATAGAACACCTTTGGGATGAATTCGAGCAGAAACTGCGAGCCAGGCCTTCTCATCCAACATCAGTGCCTGACCTCACAAATGTGCATCTGGAAGAATGGTCAAACATTCCCATAGACACACTCCTAAACCTTGTGGACGGCCTTCCAAGAAGAGTTGAAGCTGTTATAGCTGCAAAGGGTGGGCCAACTCAATATTGAATCCTACAGACTAAGACTGGGATGCCATTAAAGTTCACGTGCGTGTAAAGGCAGACGTCCCAATACTTTTGATAATATAGTGTATATAAATTAAAGTTTTTGTGCCCAGTTTTACTTAACAAAGATGGCGAGGTCTTCCAAATCCACGATGGCAGCGCAAATTGTTTTGTGGCTGAAAAGAAGGGAAGGCCTGATTAGAGTCCAGCTTTCCTCTAATTGTTGTGCCATTGTCTGGGCTCACCGCCGGCTCTCGCACAAGGAAGTGGCCGCCGTGTCATAAAAACCTTATAGGAAATTTCCACAGTCGACCAATTTTCCATAATCCTCTTTCTCAAATCCCAAAATGAATTTGAGATTTTAGTCATTAGTAATCATCCTCGCCTGTTTTCACATTCCATGTCGCCTTTCTGAAAATCTCATCCGTCTAGTTTATTCCCCATATTAAGCATTTCTTCAGTAACTGGCAGGTGTGCGCATAGAGGGGAAAATATAACCTGCGGAATCTACAGAATCTACAGACATACTCCCAACTGACAATGATCTTTTTTTTTTTCTTCCAGGAGGGGGCAAAAAGAAATCTTTCAGAAAAAAAAAGTTTTTTAATTCCCTTACCACATGGAAAATTTCAGGAATTTTTTTTTTAACCAAAAACACTGTAGTTATAATACAGAGAAGATTTTGTAAAGGGCAATAAACAGTAACATGCTTTCCTAATTAAGATTTTCAAGGAAAACATTTTTTTTACATTTTTTATTCTGCAAAAAAAGATTTAGCAAAATTTTTTGTTTTGTTAGTGGCGTCTCTTCTAAGCAGAGCTCATGAATGGCAAGCATCAACAATTTCAAAAAGCAGAAAGGGCCAGGAGGACTCAGGAAATGGCAAAAAAAATTAAAATTTAAATTTAAAAAATGACAGCACAGGTGTTGCAGGCACAGAGTGTGAATGTCAGACTTCGAGAGCACCCGTCACAAACCTGAACAATTCATAACGAACATATGATGGGAAAACACAAACATCAAGGCTGTCACCACAACTAGTGTCCCCATTGGAAGATTTCCCCTTTATTCCCGTTCTGGTGACAACACAAATTTGGTATCTTCTTCTCTCTCTGTGATAATGGCAAACAGGACAAACGGAGAGGGTGAATCTCCCTTACGGAGACTCAGCAATAAAAACTCTCAGATGATACACAGAGATAAATTTAAATTATACAAGTTGCACATGTCTGCAGTCTTCTCTTTTTTACAGCCGTTCAAAGTGCAGAATTTATACAGCTTGTCTAAGCTTTCAGAATGCAGGGTGCGGGAAGATGAGGTTACACTCTGCAGAGCTCATTAGGAGCTGGTTGGAATGAAAGGACACCCCCCCCCCCCCTTCACACAGGAACATAGCTCATAGCTGAGGCTGTCAATCACAGGCTGCATGCTGGATCTCTCTCCCCTGTCACCTTTTTATCTCTTGGTGTCAGGAAAACCTGTCAGACGTGACTCATGCAAAATAGCAGGGGAACGAGGCAGCAGACAGAAATGACACTTAGTGCTCTGAATAGAGACAAGTACACACTATAGAGGGACATGCTTTGTTTATATTTAATGTTAGAAGTGTACAACCACTTAATGGCTCATACACATAGGTGCAAAAAAACAAAAACACTGCAGTCAAATCCGTACAGAGTTTTTTTATTTTATTGATATGAATCTGAACACAGCTTTAATTTAGCTAATGTGTCCATGGACTAAAGCCCACATTTGCACACAAGGCTTTCAGGCATCTAACATAAATTGCGGGCGTAGTTCTGCACATAGGAGAAACAGCTGCAGTTTAGATCCGCCCATAGCAATGGCCAAATAGCTGTACTCCAGCTTATGTGGGTATAAACCGTACATGGGTGCTTACAGGCATTTCTAGATTATGAGCTCTAACGAGCAGGGCCCTCTAATTCCTCCTGTATTGAATTGTATTGTAACTCTACTGCCTTCATGTTGTAAAGCTCTGCGCAAACTTTATCCTATGTAATAATAATATTAATAATAATACAACATAAGCACTGCATAGACCACCATTCATTTCTACAGGCGGCTGTACATAGCGGCTGTCTCTCCCAGGCACCGGTATATACCCTGAAAGCACCCATGTACATGAGGCCTTAACCTAGGTTCACACCTCTGTAGCGCATTTGAGGGCACGCGCTGCGGGTACAGCAGCCCATTCATTTGACATCCTTTAGAAAACATTCTGTAGGACGAAATGCGTACGGGCGGAGCTAAGCGGCGACGTCATCACACCGGTTTGGGCAAGCAGCAGTGTTTTAAGGAGCTGTCTGAGTATTTTCTACATGTGTAAGTATATACTCTTGCTTTTTTAATAAAAATTGAGTTAGAATTACTATACTATGTGGCTTCTTCTGTTCCTTCTCTGTGTTTATTTATTATATGATGGGTCTAAATTGGAGTTTGTGTGACAGGGTCACTTGAACAGGAGATTCTGTGTTTAGAACCCGAGCAGACATAAGCCAGGACTTTGCGTGCTGTATTGTATTTTTATAACCGGCGTGCCTTGGCATGGTTCCAGGGACACACATTGAGTGATGAGAGCCGGCCAAGGGCCGGGAATGTCTTTGGGCCACATAGCATGCTCGCTCACCGGATTCCACGCTATAAATACCTGATATTTAATAAGCAATGCAAGGGGAGCGAGGCGGGCCCAGGAGGCCGGTCACCAATCATCTTTCGCGAGCTGTAAAGTAAATTATATTCAAAGCAGACTATAGATAGGCACGGGAGGGAGATGACACTATACAACAGCAGCACTATCGATTTACTAAGACACCGCCCTCTAGGCCAACTAGCGAGAGCATATAACGGCACACTTTTCGCCTCTAAATCACCAAAGCAGCTTTAAAGGAAACCTGGCATGGAAATAACATGTAGGCTGCCTTTGCTGGGATCTGAACTTTGGGCAGCCCTCTTTCAACCAACAGCTTGCTATTGTAATGAGCAACTTCACGGACCAATATTGGCAGGATTTGTCGGTAACTACCAGTGTACAGTCACATGACCAGTGCCATGCCAGTGCCCTTTAGAAATGGTACCTGTGTTACTGAAGGACTGCATGCCTTCCCAACTAGAGACCTGCTGGTATATTAAAGTGTAGCATCCCTCTGTAGATTGGCTGTCTCAAACAAGAGCCTTTTATTCATTCATCCTCCAACAGTGCTGTAAGGTCCTGGGCCACACCCCCAGCCATATGCATCTTGGAGTCCTTCAACCCCTCTTTTGCATCAGGAACAAACATTGAGCCATCCAACATTCTTCCACCGTAAATGCCACAGATATACGCTACCTGTTCCTCTGCTGACACATTTCCCCTCCTGCTGGGGCTTAATTATAGAGTTATGAGTAGAGTACCATTTAGCCCCTGTGGAGGCGAAACATGTCAGAGAGGAATGGGTTGAGTGTGTCATTTGCACCATAAGATTTTTTATGAGATGGAGGAAACTGCTCTGCACATAGAGCAGCCTTTATCAACCTTTTTATGCCAGAGGAACCTTTGAAGTACTTTTCAGATCTCGGGGGAACCCCTGCTAAAACCAAATCAATAGTGAACAGTGGGAAAAATGCCCCTTACATTGGTGGTCAGAAGGCCACCCAGACAGCTAAAAAGATGACGTTGACCACAGAACTATGTGGCACCATCAAATGGGACGTCAATCAGCCACAACTCAGGGAAAACTGATCAACCTATGGAGGAATCTTAGAATTCTTCAGAACCCTGGTTGAGAATGGCTGCTATAGAGCTTGCTGTCAGGTCACCTGAGACCAGGTGACAGATGCACTCCGCAGGAGTCGGAAGTGCACCGCTAAGGTAGTGGACCCTAGGACTGACTGCTGCGGATTGTACCCAGGGAGGTTCAGGAAGCAGGTCTACTGGATCACTAACACAGATCCCAGTGGGATCTAGAGCATAGATTCCCCAGGGCGCGGAGTCTAAGAGCAAGCAGGTGTTCACCAGAGCCTCTAGTGGTGAGGATGGACTGCGCTGCAGTCTGGCTCCAGGTCGCGGCCCCTAGGGTCTCACAGCTCATGCTCACGGTAGACTACAGGAGAAGGAAGCAGCAGGCTGGAACAACAAGGATAGTAAAGGAATAAGGCAGAGGTCAGAGCGACTAGCAGACAGGAACAACAGAGTACACGCCAAAGGTTCAGGGTCACAGACAAACAGGGATAGTCGGGGACACGCCAAAAGGTCAGGGTCATGAGCAGACAGGAATAGTCGGGAACACGCCAAGGTCGGTAACAGAGACAAACAAAGAGCACACGGCAAGCAGGAAACAGGAAGCCAAACACACAATGAATACACAATGGTTGATCAGCACTGCTGGCTTGCAGTGCACAGGTTAATATAGGGTTCCCTGATAGGGTCTGGGGTGGAGCCATGCTTAGAGGAGAGGTTATAAAAACAGCCAGGTTATAGTACCTGGCCTCTTAGTCTGAACACATGAGATGAGGTAAGCTGACAGAGAAAGGTTACTGCATAACCATGACACTTGCCCTGTAAGATATCTTGAATCAAATGCAAACCATGTTTCCTGATATTTCCATGGCATTACAGACAGGTTGACTCCACTCCATGCTCAACCCTTTCAGGAAGTCCTATCCTAGCAGGAGTGTTCCTTTTTTTATTCTCCTGTCCCCAGGACGAAGATTTCCTGCCTACCTCTATAAATCTGGGGAACAAAGATTCAGATTACATGCCTCTAAATAGGGTCGTCTGAGTATCAGATGGTTCCATGGTGTCTAACTGGCTAAACGCACCTTTTGGATGCCATAATGATCTTTGTTGTATTGAGGTATGCCCCCCTGGGGCTTGCTGACCCCTTTCTATAGTTTCTGCCCAAATAGTTTTCCTTGTTCTTAGGCTAGACTTTCTACCCAAGGTACCATCCAGGTTTCAAGCTCAATGAAGAACTAGTCTTACCGAGCTTCACCACACTAGAGGACAGCCAAGTGGATCCACTCAATGTGGGCAAAATCTTAAAATCTCTTCTCCAGTCAAGAAAATCTGTTATTCCTACAGGAAGAAACAAGGGTAAGGAGGCTTCCCTGGAGCAAAGTCATCAACCAGATCTATATGGCAAACTCCTCCAGTGCCAGAAGGGTTGACTGCTCATACAACACACAGTGTGTCCATATCATGGACGGTGTCAAGGATGTCAATTGAGATTATCTGCAACATAATTATCACCAAACATATTCCTATCTCATTATTGTGTAGCTTAGGCTACATTTATTGTGGTCAAGTTTGGACCAAAAGATTAAATCTGGATAAGCACTAAGAAATTTCCATGCAAGATGTCATGGAGATGTCAGGAAAATTGATTCTTACCATAATTTTTCTTTCCTGGCTATTTTCATGTCATCACACAAGCCTGCTCTGATTAGGAGTACTTAGTTACCCTGTTAGGGTGGAATGAAAATTATCTGATCAACAGTTGGTGGGGTTGAGTGAGAGGCAAATCCATATGTCTTGGTAGGAAAAGAGGAGGTAAGAAGGCCGTTGGTGAAACAAATGGCAGAGGCGTCCATGTGGATGGGTCAGACTCATCATGTTAGATCAGGGGTCTCCAAACTTTCTAAACAAAGGGCCATTTTACTGTCCTTCAGACTTTAGGGGGTCCGACTGTGGTAAATGGGAGTAGAAAATACCCTATTATTGGTGGGAGAAGGAATATTCCCCTATCATTGATATTTGTGGAGGAATAGTAGCCTATCATTGGTGTCAGTGAATGAAATATTGCCTCATTGTTGATGTCATTGAAATGAATAGTGCCCCTTCTTTGGTGCCAGTGGAAGGAATAGTACCCCATGATTGGTGTCAGTGGGAGGAATAGTGCCCTATCATTGGAGTCAGTGGAAGGAATAGTGTGCCATCGTTGATGTCATTAGGAGGAATAGTGCCCTATTGGTGCCAGTGGAAAGAATAGTGTTCCATTGTTTTTTATCAGTATTAGAAATTATGGCCCAATGTTGGTGTCAGTGGAAGGAAAATTGCCCGATTGTTGGTGTTATTGAAATTAATAGTGCCCCTTCTTTGGTGCCAATGGAAGGAATAGTTCCCCATGGTTGGTGTCAGTGGGAGGAATAATGCCCCAAGGAGCAGACAGAGGCAAGCAAAAGGCCACATGCGACCCACGTGCCACAGTTTGGAGACCACTGCTGGTTTAGATGGACGTCGATTAGCTTCTTTTCACCAAAAGACGTGTTTTGTGTCTATGACTTTCCACTTCCTCAGTTTACAGTGAATCGCAAATGTTTGACATTTCTCGATGAATCTTTCCACTCAAGAGTGTTTGTCATTTTTTCTTTTCTTTTTTTAATTTCTCGCAGTTTAGAAAATAATTACATTTAGATACATTATAAGGGCTCTCCCACATCTCCCCTCTCTTGTTCCGGTGGATCTCTTAGGCCTTTTTATGGGTCTCCAATCTGCTTATTCTGTCTGACCCCTTGGACCTTTGAGGACCAACACCTCTTGAATCCCCAACCCATGTGTGATGCCATGGAGATAGGAAAGGAAAATTATGGTAAGTTTTGGTGATCTATTTTCCGTTATTGTCTCACTGGACTGACCCTTGTGAAGGAGGAACTTTGCACCTTCCCCATGAGGACATGCTAAATAAAAACCCAGGTTTCTATAAACCTGAAAAGTACATTGACTCCCCGATGCCTTCTGCGGAAGGATATATAAACTGTAACCGGAGACGGCCAAAGAGTCGGGTAATGCAATACAGTATTTAATAGACCAGCAAAGGACATTTCAGGAACTGTCAGGCTCATGTTTAATTTGTCTTTAATTTCAGCCGTATCGCAAATGACTCATTTACCATGTGAAATTGTTGTTTTGGACATATCTAGGGTTGTTTATATAACTAGACTAAACTTAAAAGCGTATGTCCAAACCTTGTGTTTTTAATTTTGGATGGAGTTTGGAAGGTTTAGAAACCCCTGATGGATTTTTATTGCTGTCCCCACTGGGGAGATTCATCTTCTCAATTTGTTCTGGTGACCATTATCTCCGTGACTGAAATTGAAGGAAAATCCTACACTTTAGAGGTTGTCTCCAGAAAAGGAAAAGAGTGGACAACTTCCAATGGGGACACCTGTGTAAAAGAAGATTTACCTATTTTTTTTTACAGATTTCCTCACCTCCTGTTATGTCTATGATACAGGAGGTGAAGGGAATCTTCCCCAAACTTGACGCAGGTGGCAGATCCTTACAAAATTTAAAACATTTTAGAATTTTCAGGAACGTTTAGCACTTTTTTGGGCTGAACTTCCTCACCTAGACAAGAATTTTGTGGACTCCTACTACTTCCTTCAATGTGTGAGATGAACATCCCGGGACAATCCAGTGTTTTACTGAAGTTTGTGGATATTGTGTCTCACCAAGATCCCAGAAACCGAAACCAGTGACCTGTGTGAGCATGCAAGAGAAACCTTCCACGTGTACAAGGACCTGCCACGGCTTTTTGCTGGATCCCAAATACTTGGCAGAGACCAAGCAGGGTATTTGAAGTGGTTGTAAACCTCAGACATAAAATATGAACAAAGCATATCCCTCTATAGTGTGTACTTGTCTCAATTAAGAGCACTAAGTGTAATTTATGTCTGCTACTTCAGTCCACCTGCTAGCAGCATAAATCACTTCTGACACCAAGAGAATGGTGACAGGGGTGGGAGGGAGCTCCAGCATGCAGCCTGTGATTGACAGCCTCAACTCTGTTCCTATTTTCTGTGTGAAGAGGGGGGTGGGTGCAGGGGCGGACGGACCATTCGGGCACTCGGGCACTGTCACTAAGGGGCCCCATCAGGGTTGCCAGCCTCATTAAAACCAGGGACAGTATGTAAAAATCTGTGTTTTTTTAAAAATCCCAAGATTATAGCTGCCCCGCCTCTCCAGTACCTTTTCAGGGTGTGTATGTGTATTCTGTGTGTGTATACTGTGTGTGTATATTGTGTGTCTGTGTATGTATACTGTATGTGTGTGTGTGTGTATACTGTGTGGCCCCATAATCTATTGCCTGGGGGCCCCATAATCTCCTATTGCCTGGGGGCCCCATAATCTTCTCCTATTGCCCGGGGGCTCCATAATCTCCTATTGCCCGGGGGCCCCATGAGTTGTCAGTCCGCCCCTGGGTGGGTGTCAGGGTTGCCAACCTCCCGCAGCATTTTTTACTGACAAAACATGGAAATTTTACTGGCAGAGCACATTTTTTTACCAGTAACCTGACAAATTACGGAACTCCTAAACTAACACAGTGAATATTTAAACAGTATAAACAACATGATATGGAAACTGACAATACCTATAACAAAGTAATTTGCTTGATTTACACTTAAAACGTCAACACAGCATGAAATTATCAGCCACTGATATTTACTGGCAGTTGTAAAAAAAAAAAAATCACTGATTTTTACAAACTGTCAGTAAATTTACTGGCGGTTGGCAACCCTGGTGGGTGTCCCTTCCTCCAATTCAGCTCTCACTGAGCTCTACAGAGTGTAACTTCAGCTCCCCCTCCCCTGCTTTCTAAAGACTCAAACAAGCTGTATAAATTCTGGACTTTGAATGGATGTAAAGAAGAGAAGACGGCAGATAAATAGGTACAACTTATGTAGGAGGATTTGTTTCATCTTTGTGTATCACCTGAGGCCAGTCACTTCGCTGGGTATATGGAACGGTTTACAACCACTTTAAAGGTGGCGACATAGAAGAAGAGCGTTGAAAAGAGAATTTTGCCGGGGTGAAATTCCTCTTTAACCCTTCCCTACTCCATCCAAAATGAAAAAAAAAAAAAAACAAGTTTTGGGTAGATACTCTTTAAAGTCTTGTTTTGGGTGAGAACATGTTAGCTCTAAACTTGTAATGCCAGATTCTTTATTTTCAGAAGTGCCCATACTGAAGATTCCAACCCAGCCCCTAGTAGATGTCCATTTTTTTTTTTGGGTGAAAGCATTGGCTGGATTTAGGGAGGGGGTGGAGCATGCCATGGAATTACATTGTGAGCAAAGGCTAGTTTGTAAACCAGAAGCACCTTATTAAAACGGAACCCTTCAGCCTTGCACAGTTGTACCGGCTCCTCTCCTGGACTGAGCTGGCTTACTCTGATTTCACTGCACACTGTGAGCTTCTCACAATGTGCATTAGAAACCGCAGCGAGTCAGACAGAGGATTTCAATCCTTTCAATCATAGAGGCTCTACATCACAGGTGGCTGTTCCCACAACGTCCTGTCTTCAGCACCTTGCTGAGATGGGTTGAGGCTTGCATAGAATCGCATTGTGTGTAAAGGCAAGCTTGTTATCCTGTTACAGTCCCAAACCTATTATTTATTATTCCAACCAATGTCTTTCCTGGTGTTCTATTCCATCCAATGTACAGGGTCAGTGTTCCATTACCAGCAGTCTATTTGTGGACACAACAGGCGTGAGTTGTGGTCCCTGTACTTTGCGTTCTCGCCGGTCATGTGACAGGGAATTTCGGGTCTGATACAGAGAGGCCGGGGTGTGTTATAAACGAGCCGACGTACGGGGGGGGGGTTTGGAAACTGGGCCACTGCTGAGCTATAAGTGTCAGCGGAAAGGTCAGACGGCTGACAGGTTGTGTGGTGCAACATGGGATCAGCATAGCTCCATGGGAATGTTTCAGGCCCTGCGACTGAAACTCAGTATGACACAACGGAAATGTACCGCCACCTCTATGACCACCGCACCGCCCATACCACCCAGCCTTGTACGGGACCCTTTTTAACCCTTTCCACGGTGGACAGGACCATAGCAACACTTGTCTCCGGGGCCCCTCCACTCAAAGGGGTCAATTCACTAACGTTTACCGCATGTGATAACACTGTCAAGTGACTCATTTGCATAAATTATCGCATGCGGTAAATATAGTCCATTTCATAAAAAAATAAACAAATAACAATTAAGCGGTATTTACCGCAAAATGAAAAATGTGCCGGTAAATATTGTTTAAAAACGGACCAGAGAGTAAAAAAACATGCAATATTTACCACCAGCTGGCGGTATCACATGCAGCAGTGGCACCCCATTCATAAGGGGCACAGGGGCGCCGCCCCCCTAATCCCTGCGCCCGGCCTCTAAACTACGTGCAGGGCGCCGGATGCAAGGATTTCACATGATTAGAGCCTGAGGCTCTAATTGGCTTAAAAAAAGGGTGGGCTCAGGGCGCTATTGTCTTCCTGATTCTCCTCCCGGCCAATCAGGAAGCGGGTCCTGAGACCCGATCATGTCTGAGGACACACTTCTTGTTCGGCCGGGAGGGGAAGCAACGGCCCGACTCTTCCTTCCCCCTGCCTCCTAAGGTAAGGCCTCTGATCGCTGCCTTCCTGTCCGTTTCCCGCTGGGGGGAAAGGTCAATCACCGCATTCCCATCCATCTCCCATGTTGCGGGAGGGAATAACCGCTTTCCCGTTCGTCTCCTGGAGAGGGGGCGGGGGGGTGGCATTAGTTTGCCGCCCCCCCCAAAATATTGAGCACCGGCCGACCTGTTGTTTTTTGATGAATAGCTGGTTGCTAAGGAACAGACCAACAGACCAGCCGCTGCGTCCTTAACAGCGGATGACTCATCAGCTGTCAGCGGGTTTCCTGCTGACAGCTGAATGTAAAAAAAAAAAATGCAGACAATTAAAAATGATGAATTAAAAACAGCACTGGGTCCCCTCCAATTCATACCAGGACCGTCTGGTATGGATTTTACGGGGAACCCACGGCAAATTTTTTTTTTAAAGGCCAAGGGGACCCCCCCAAAATCCATACCAGACCCAAAAAAATCCTGCCAAAAAATCCTGAAGAAAAAAAAAAAACAGAAACCCAACGCCAAGATTTTTTTAAAAATGGCGTGGGGTCCTCCCCAAAATCCATACCAGCTCGAAGGGTCTAGTATGGATTTTAAGGGGAACCCCACGGCAAAATAAAAAAAAATGGCGTGGCCCCCCCCCAAAATCCATACCGGAGCCAAAGGGCCTGGTATAGACTGGGAGGGACCCCGCGCTGTTTTTGTTTCCGTTGTTAAGGATGCGGCGGCCCGCTCCTTAGCAACCAGCTCAGTGGTGTAAATTATGGATTTTAAGGGGAACCCCACGGCAAAATTTAAAAAAATGGCGTCCCCCCCCCAAAATCCATACCGGACCCAAAGGGCCTGGTATAGACTGGGGGGGGACCCCACGCTGTTTTTGTTTCTGTTTCCATTGTTAAGGACGCGGCGGCCTTAGCAACCAGCTCAGTGGTGTAAATTACCGCCTTAAATAATGCGGTAATTACCACTAAATTGAACAACTGCATTCGGTATTTAACAAAAAGCTCTTAGTGATTTGAACTTTCACTACCGATTTAACGCATGCATTATTTTACCACATTTTATTTGTCATCCTTTAATCCTTATGAATTGACCCCAAAATCACCAATTTCAGACGTTATCCAAAATTCTAATTGCAAGCTCCCCTCCTGTACTGAAATGGCTTACTCTGATTTCTCGCACACTGTAAGTTTCACACAATGTGCATTAGCAAAGGTGGCTCTAGGCTTTGTGAGGCCTTAGGCAAAACTTAGACATAAGGCTCCACTCACACCTATAATAAGAAAAATAAGCTTCAGAGCTCCAGAAGTCTTAGGTAATGAGAGGTGAGTGTAAAGGTGCCTCTGCACAGCAGCGTTAAGGTGTCCTGTCACCTCTAAAATAAAGTCACGCTGCAGAGGCGGAACTTGAACCTTCAAGGTTCAAAAAACCACCCAAGCACGGGGCCCTTTACTCTCATTGCTGGGCCCTTTAGTATGGTCCTGCAGCTGGGTCCCTTCCTGCCCTTACATTAGAATAAACCTTACATCAGAGTTCCCAGTATTCCCATAGCCCCCTTTACATGAGAGTTTCTCTGCAGACCCTGATGTAAAGGGGAACTCTGTGGACCCTGATGTAAAGGAGAACTCTGCAGACCCTGATGTAAAGGGGAATGTTGTGGACTCTGGTGTAAAGGGGAAACTCTGGTGTTAGAGGTTCTCTGGTCACCAGCGCCTCCCTTACATCAGAGTTTGCAAAGTTCCTCCTTACATCAGAGTCCGCAGAGTTCCTCTTGCAATGTAACTCTGCTAACTCTGATGTAAGGGGGAAATCTGCGGGGGGGGGGGGTGTAAAAGTTTCTCTGGTGTCCAGAGAAACTTTTACACCAGAGTCTGCAGAATGAATACACTAAGGTAAAGAGTAAAGAGGTTCACTGACGTAAGAGGGGAGTGAGGACACTGATAGAAGGGGGGGACATTTATATCAGTGTCTCCCCCTTACCTTAGGGTCTCCACTCGCTCCTTACATCTGTGACCCCCCAATAGAGTGACTGACTGACACACTAACCTGTAATTGCCTGCAGGCTTTGGTCCTCCTCTCCCCCACACCCCGCTGCTTGCAGATGCTTTCAAATTTGCTGGACAGGCACCAAGCACCATAATGTCACCGCGCACTTGACCAGTGGCCCGCCAACCACCCTCCTCACCCTCCCCACCACCGCTCAAGGCAATCCACGCCCAAGCCAAATCCCCGCTGAGTCCTAGCTGAACTCAGCCGATTACTGATGCACAGTTCTGGAGCCAGCTGATTGGTAATTGGCTGAGCTCAACTCGCTGGTAAGGCGTGCAAGGGCGGGCACGGGGGAGAAGATGCTCTAGGACAAGAGTAGTTTTAACTGGCATTTTTGTGCTTTTTATGGACCGCAGGAAAGTGCCCTTTTTTTACTTGCAACACTCCCCCTCCACAATTGCGGAACACCAGGGCCTGGTCGTATGTGCGACCTTTGCGACCCTAGTTGCTCCTCCACTGTCACACTGCAAATCGGCAGTTCGGCTGCCGCAAGTCAGGGCTCTCAATGCTGCCTGAGCACAGCACAAGTAAGGTCCCCTGTCCCTCAAAACTGGGGTAATTCGTTAGGCAAATTAGGCGGCCGTAAAGCCCCCATAAGCGCGAGGCCTTAGGCGACCGCCTAATTTGCCTAATTAAAGAGCCGCCTCTGTGCCTTAGAAGCTGCAAATCAGATAGAGCCCATCTTATTTCCCAGCTGGAGGACATTCAGCATCATCTAACGAGAATTAAAAATGAAGCTTCACATCACTGCTAAGAGGTCCACATACAACTTTATTCCATTAAAAGTCAGGGGTACATTGCAAAAAGTAACCAATGCGTTTCGGGTGTGCAAGGGCACCCTCTTCATCAGGGCTAGAAAGAACATAGGAAGATCTCCATGTCAATTTAATATCAATATAATATCCCCTCCATGGGGATTGTAATATCAAATTGTATAATGCATGGTTCAAGCTATACACATATCAGTTTTTAAATATAATTTACAGTCTTTCCCCTGCCAAGAGCCACCATAGAAAGCTGCTTGCTCTGGGTGTACTCATACAGGCTTGCTACCAAGCCGGCTCTGTGTGTCCATTGATACACAGAGCGCGGCTCGGCCCCTCCCCTGCTCCTTCCTCACTGGTTGTGATTGACAATAGCGGGAGCCAATAGCTCTCGCTGCTGCCTCTCTGTCCCTTGAGAAGAGAGAGCCAAGAGAGCCGCTGCTCTCATGCACATCCCTGGATCAAGATTGGGTTACAGTAAGTCATATAACATCCTCCACGATGCAGAGCAAGCTCATCAAATAATGTGACAGTGCTTAATTTAAAACAATATAATAGTCCTTCTTTGTAATAGAAGCTATATTTCTTCCACCATCGTGGTGTGATTTATCTCTTCCTGCCCCTTTTTCACAAAAATTATACATTTTTAGCTATCAAAATAAGCAAATAAATCCTTGCGTCAATGGAAACCATAACACTCCCGGGGGCACACTGAACTTGGACAGTGTGGTGATAAAACCACTCCTATCTGGAGGGTAATCATGAATTATGAGGCTGTAAATATCGGAGGAAGGTCAGCTCTGGATCTTGCCTTGTAAGGCTCACTGGCACATAATAACAAAGGTCTAATTCCACACAATGAGCAGCAAACCCAAAGAAGGTATCAGCCTGTCATTGCTGTGATGTCACCAACGGACAAATGACGAGTCATCGGGATATGTGCGATTCACTCTTCCTTGAGCTCCAGGATTTCTCTGACTCCGTAGGTTTGAAGTAGGAGATCAATACTAATACCAGATCAAAGACAAAGATATCAATAAAAGGGAACAGTCTTTCCACTATGTAGATCAAAGAACGAGGAAGGAGGAAGTAGCTGCTGGCCTTTTTTTTTTTTTTTAAATTATGAAGGTTTTACTGTATTTAGAAAGATTACATCAATGTAGAAATTAAGTCATAAAATAAAAACCTGCAAAGGTTTGCAGAAGAGACAAGTAAAGTCTCAATGATCAGATGTCCCCCGGGATTGAAAAGTCTCAATGATCAGATGTCCCCGAGATTGAAAAATCTCAATGGTCAGATGTCCCCAGGGACAGAAAAGTCTTAATGATCGGATGTCCCCAGGGACAGAAAAGTCTCAATGGTCAGATGTCCCCAGGGACAGAAAAATCTCAATGGTCAGATGTCCCCAGGGACAGAAAAGTCTTAATGATCGGATGTCCCCAGGGACAGAAAAGTCTCAATGGTCAGATGTTCCCAGGGACAGAAAAATCTCAATAGTCAGATATCCTCAGGGAGGAAAAGTCTCAACTGTCAGATGCCCCCAGGGACAGAAAAGTCTTAATGGTCGGATGTCCCCTAAGACAGATAGGTCTCAATTGTCAGATGCCCCCAGGGACAGAAAAGTCTCAATGGTCAGATGTCCCCAGGGACAGAAAAGTCTCAATGGTCAGATGTCCCCAGGGACAGAAAAGTCTCAATGGTCAGATGTCCCCAGGGACAGAAAAGTCTCAATGGTCAGATGTCCCCAGGGACAGAAAAGTCTCAATGGTCAGATGCCCCCAGGGACAGAAAAGTCTCAATGGTCAGATGTCCCCAGGGACAGAAAAGTCTCAATGGTCAGATGTCCCCAGGGACAGAAAAGTCTCAATGGTCAGATGTCCCCAGGGACAGAAAAGTCTCAATAGTCAGATATCCTCAGGGAGGAAAAGTCTTAACTGTCAGATGCCCCCAGGGACAGAAAAGTCTTAATGGTCGGATGTCCCCAGGGATAGAAAAGTCTCAATGGTCAGAAGTCCCCAGGGACGGAAAAGTCTCAATAATCAGATGTCCCCCGAGATTGAAAAGTCTCAATTGTCAGATGCCCCAGGGACAGGAAAGTCTCAATTGTCAGATGCCCCCAGGGACAGAAAATTCTCAATGGTCAGATATCCCCAGAGACAGAAAAGTTTTAATGGTCAGATGTCCCCATGGAAGCATCGGCTCTGCTCTCTATTGCAGCTGAATGCTTCCTATAGTGCCGGCACCATTCTTGACCCTGATGCTCTGGAATGGCAGGTCAATAAGCCACGATCTGGGCTTGCCGACCTGCTGTTCCCCAGGCTGGTATTGCTGGCGGCTGCTGCTGTATCCTCGGAGCGGGTATGGCTGGTGGCTGCTGATGTCCCCCAGGGCAGATATGGCTGGCAGCTGCTGCTGTCCCCAAAGAGGGTATGGCTGATGTCTGCTGCTGTCCCCCCAGGGCGGGTATGGCTGGTGGTTGCTGCTGTCCCCCAGGGGAGGGTATGGCTGGTGTCTGATGCTGTCCCCGAGGCATGTATGGCCAGCAGCTGCTTTCTGTCCCCCGGGGTGGGTATCGCTGGCGGCTGTGGTCCCAGATGGAGTACATTTGGTATCGCTCCACCTGTGATAGGAACCGGCGCTATACTGGAAGCATCGGCTCTGCTCTCTACTGCAGCTGAATGCTTCCTATAGCGCCGGCACAATTCTTGACACTGATGCTCTGGGATGGCGCTTCAAGAAGCCGCAATCTGGGCTTGCCGACCCGCAATCCCAGAGCAGGAGGTGGCGGGCCACTTCAGAGGGCGCTGCGAGCCAGCGGTTAGGCACCCCTGATCTAGTCCTTTCCTCCTCTTCCTAACGCTCCTTGACCCGCCCCATTCATCCATTGGATTTCAATACTTTCCTTAATAAAGGCTCAACAGCACATGTGGAGGTTATCTAGGGCAGTCTACATTCAAATACATCCTGTGTAGGAACACTTAATCCTCCAGACTAACATTCACCCATCAAAGCATTTTGATATTTGGATACCTCTTCTGCATACATCAGGGCTGAGGACTCTTGAGAGGAGTACTGAGGACGGTGCTGTGATGTTTTCTGGAAGGTATGTACAGCCCCCTGCCAGCCTCTTCCACCAGCCATGATCTGCCTGCATTGCATAAAAAAGCACTGAGACTGAGTGATGACAAAGTCTTAATTTAAAAATTTAATTAGCATATTGATAAAGAAGGGAAAGGCGAAATATAAGCAGATTAAACTTCAGATTTAAATGTTTTCACATGCAGAGAAGTGACACAGCAATGTTCCTGAAGTGTGAGAACTGTTATGCAATGCTTTATGTCTCACTGAGCTGCATACTAACCAGGAGATGGGCTAAACTTTAACTCTAGCTACTAATGTGACATAGATTCTTCACGTTCACTTTCTTCACGATAACAGAATCTTGGTGAAGTTTGTTTATTTTTAACTATATTAGACCCAATGACTATCCTGGTATGTGCGTCCCGGCATTTCTTCAGGATAATGCTGACTGTACAGAAAAAAACTGTACAGATATCTGATCTGTGCTTACAAGGAAATTCTCTGGGTTTTCGGGCGTAGGCCAAAGGGTAAAAGTCCTGACAATCTAATGCTGACCATACAAAGGCAAATCTCAACAGATCTGTTCATTTTGGGGTAGAGGGTGGCAATGAATGGTTGAATGCCTGGGAAATGTCATGGTAATGGTTCCCACAATGGCCAAATAGAAGCTGGGCACCAAAAATGATATTATAAATTCCTCTATTAGATTATAAGTATATGTGTTTATTTTCTCTCCTGTCTTTGCCTTTTTCTTCCCCCTACCAGTTCTTTCTTTCTCCCTTCCCTCATTTCTTCCGTGCTTCTTCCTTCCTCCCTGATTTTCTTCTTTCCCTTCTCCTTTCGATTCTTCCTTTCCTCCCTGCACTCTCCTTTTCCTTCTCCCTTCTATTCCTCCCTGTATTCTCCTTTCTCTTCTCCCATTTCTTCCTTCTTTCTCCCTGCTCTTCTATTTTCCCTTCTGCGATTTCTTCCTTACTCCTCACTGCTCTCCCCCCTTCTCCCTTTTCTTCCTTTCTTCCTCCATGCTTTTCTCCTTTCCTTCTCCCTTTTCTTTTTTCCTTCCTGCTTGCTTTTCTCCTTTACCTTCTCCCTTTTATTCCTCCCTTCCTCCCTGCACTTCTCTTTTCCCTTCTCCCATTTCTTCCTCATTGGTCTCCTCTCTTCCCTTCTCCCTTTTCTTTTTTCCTTCCTCCTTGCTTTTCTCCTTTCCTGCTCTGATTTCTTCCTTGCTTCCTCCCTACTTTTCTCCTTTCCTTCTCCCTTTTCTTTTTTCCTTCCTCTTTGCTTTTCTCATTTCCCCTTTTCTTTCTTCCTTCCTCCCTGCATTCTCTTTTAAAGTCTCCCTTTTATTCCTCCCTTCCTCCCTGCTCTTCTCCTTTCTCTTCTCCCTTTTTATCCTTCCTTCCTCCCTGCATTTCCCTTCCCCTTCTTCCTTTTCTTCCTTCCTTCCTCCCTGTTCTTCTCCTTTCCCCTCTCCCTTTTCTTCCTTCTTTCCTTCCTGCTTTGCTCCTTTCCCCTCTTACTTTTATATGCTTTCTTCCTCTCTCCCTGTTTTTCTCATTTCCCTTCTCCCTTTTATACCTTCCTTCATCCCTGCTTTTCTCAATTCTCCTATTCTCTTGCTTCCTTCCTGCCTTTCCTTCCTTCCTTCCTTCCTTCCTTCCTTCCTTCCTTCCTTCCTTCCTTCCTTCCTTCCTTCCTTCCTTCCTCCCCGTCTTTCTCCTTTTTCCTTCCCTGCTTCCTTTCTCTCTTCCTTTCTCTTTACTTTTCTTCTTCTTCTCTCTTCATTCCTCCCTACCTTTTTTCTGCATTCCTTCCTTCTTTTAATTCCTCTCCTCCCCTCTTTCCTTTCCTCTATCTCTCAATTTTCCCCTTGTTGCCCTTTTTCATCCCCTTCTCCCATTCCACTCCTTCTTCATTTCCCCCCTCCCCCCATTCTCTTTTCCTTCCTCCTTGTTTTTCTTCTTTCCCCTCTCCCTTTTCTTCCTTCCTCCCTGCATTCTCCTTTCCCTTCTCCCTTTTATTCCTCCCTTCCTCCTTGCTCTTTTTTTCTCCCTTTCTTCTACCTCCCTGCTTTTCTTTTTTTTTCTCCCTTCTCCCATTTTTTCCTTTCTTCCTTCCTTACTTTTCTTTTTCCCCTTCTCCCTTTTCTTTCTCCCTGCTTTTCTCTTTACCCTTCTCCCTTTTCCTGCATTCCCCCCCATTCCATTCCTTTTTCATTTCTTCCCACGGCCCGCCCTCCCATTTTGTTCTTTTATCTAGATTGGGCCTACAAAAGAAGACAACCGATATGGGGCCATCAGCCTGTATGACTAAACAAGTCATCTGCCCAGGGTTGGGGGTCTTAAGGTTTCCACAGAGGGGCCAAATATGTGGTTGTATCACGCCTTCTCTGCTGAAAAGTCTGTTTGACGTGTGCCACCAACTTTGGAGGCCTTATCTGCTTAGGTTTCAAACCACCATGATGGAATGTGCAGTCTTATAGGGGGCATATTGGTTAATACTTGTGGCTGAGACATACCATTTGTTGCATGATATGAGCATTCAGCACCTATCCCATGTTCCCATATCTAAGGAGGGCAGAATATGCTGCAGAAGAAGGGTCAGACAGCCTAGTTGTTGGTATGGGCAACTTTGTATTACGTTGGACATTTACCTCCTTCACACATCTATTTCTGCACAATTCAAGTACTCCTTTAAGTACCGCTCTAATCAGGCTTTGAATTATATAGTGAGGAAACCCCACACAGCAGAGACAAGGAGAGTATGTGTAATGTTTGGAAGAACCAGTTATCTCTACTGTGTCTCAAAGGTCTGCAGTGACTATCTACAGAGAAATTTAGATAATGCTCTGCACCACTTCTGTCCATGGCTGAGATCACTTTACACCTATCTCTGGATGGTGACATATGAGCTTATGGCATTTAACAAAGATAAGAAAAGTGAATAGGGTCAAGTGAAACAAAGTTTACTCTGCAACACCTATCTACACAAATACAGCAAAATGACTTGATCTGATAGGGAACATCTAGAAATGTTCATTGTACCAAGCAGTATCCTGAAAGTCCCTTTGTCTTGAATTACTTCAGAAAATCAGCAGGGAACCTCATGTGCCTAGGAACCCTTTTACCTACAGCCGCATAGCTGTACATTTGCGGTGTGAGATCATCTAAGGAACGGTTGACTGCTATTCTTAGGGGATTTTGGAGTGAGATTTGGTGATGTAACTACTGTGCTGCAGTGCTCAATATTTTTATTGCTGGAGGGAAAGCTGCATCTGCAGACCTAAAGTGCAAGGATCCTCCTGCTCCTGCTTTATCCATTCTGTGGGTCTGTGATTTTTCTACTCCTGCGACTTTTTGAAGAGTCTCATAGCTGGGAACTCTCCTGATAAGGCCCAAAGATAATGGAAGCTTCGCTTTCCTGCTGGGTCTCTAGGCCACCAAGAGTCCGCTTGGGGATTTGGCAGAACCTTTAAGGTGCGGAGCGGCAGAACACTCTGTGTTCCAGCACCCAGCATGCTTGAGCCAGCATCACAGGGAGGCATTGAAAATCAACGTCAAACGGCACCTGTCGGGGAGTGGAGTCCCATTACTTCTCTTGTCCTGCCATGTGACACACTAAATTACCAAAAATATTGGGACGCCTGCCTTTACACACACATGAATTTTAATGGCATCCCAGTCTTAGTCCGTAGGGTTCAATATTGAGTTGGCCCACCCTTTGCAGCTATAACAGCTTCAACTCTTCTGGGAAGGCTGCCCACAAGGTTTAGGAGTGTGTCTATGGGAATGTTTGACCATTCTTTCAGAAGTGCATTCGTGAGTTCAGGCACTGATGTCAACGAGAAGGCCTGGCTCGCAGTCTCCGCTCTAATTCATCAAGGTGTTCTATCGGGTTGAGGTCAGGACTCTGTGCAGGCCAGTCAAGTTCCTGCACCCCAAACTCGCTCATCCATGTCTCTATGTACCTTGCTTTGTGCACTGGTACGCAGTCATGTTGAAACAGAAAGGAGCCATCCCCAAACTGGTCCCACAAAGTTGGGAGCATGAAATTGTCCAAAATGTCTTGGTATGCTGACATCTTAAGAGTTCCCTTCCCTAGAACTAAGGGACCAAGCCCAACCCCTGAAAAACAACCCCACACCATAATCCCCCTCCACCAAATGATTTGGAGTTGGACCAGTGCACAAAGCAAGCTCACTAAAGACATGGATGAGTGAGTTTGGGGTGGAGGAATTTGACTGGCCTGCACAGAGTCCTGAACCCTACCCGATGCCTTTTGGATGAATTAGAGCAGAGACTACATGCCAGGCTTCTTGTCCAACATCAGTGCCTGACCTCACAAATGCGCTTCTGGAAGAATGGTCAAACATTCCCATAGACACACTCCTAAACCTGGTGGACAGCCTTCTCAGAAGAGTTAAAGCTATTATAGCCTCAAAGGGCGGAGCCAACTCAATATTGAACCCTACAAGCTAAAACTGGGATGTCATTAAAGTTCATGTGGGTGTAAAGGCAGGTGTCTCAAAACTTTTGGCAATATAATGTATCTATCACGTGAAATAACCAGAGAAAGAAGGGGAAGTTTAATCTTCAAGTGGTTGTCCATCTAGCAAGAGGTCTAAAAGTAAGTGAGGAAAAAGGGGTCTCTGCTGCACACAGCCTCCTGCAATGCCTTTCATTGTCTTCTACAGTGCAATTCCCCCTCCACAGACTCTACTAAAGGGCCCGCAGCCCACACTGTGCCTCCCAGCCTTTTTGAAGAGCTTCCAGCCACTTAAAGTGCCCCCCAGTCCCCCCAGAGCCCCCGAACCCTGCAAAGCCTCTGACAGTGCACTCCAGCCCCATGCAAACACCATCAGCCCCCACCAGAGCCCTCAGCCTCCTTCAATGCCCATCAGTCTGTTGCAGAACCCTCAGCCCAATGTACAACTCACAGTGCTGCCCCAGCCCTCTCCAATGCCGCTCTAGTTTATACTGTAATGTTAGCACTGTTGCGAAGACTATATTACTATTGTTGCGAAGACTATATTACTATAAAGGTTTAGCACTGGGAAACACTTTTGGAAAGATAAAAAGAGCATTTTAAAAAACAAATGAGGGACAAATGAGGAGGAAAGAGGGACAGAGGGACATTTGCTCCAAATCAGGGACAGTTGGGAGTTATGCAACTAGGGTTCTGTGGAACTAAGACACAATACAGAACAAGGCATGGTAATGAGTGATGGGGAGAAGATCATCTACAGGGAGACCACAGGAAGCACTGGTGACTAGTTCTTTGCCCTCTGCCTGCCTTTTTTTGGGGCACAGCTTCAACAGTTCAGGTTCTCTCTAAAGAAAAGCTGTAAAAGTTCTGGGTCTATTTTATCTTTGCCTTGACATTGCTTCCACTAAGGGCCAATGAAAGGAACACTGATTCTGCACTAAAGTAAATAAAATAAAAAATATTGCAGCACTAATAAAGTCAACAAAGTAGTGAACGAACAACAATGTGCAAGTGAAATCCCCAAAAATGTATGGAATGACGAATAAAGTTCACTTAGTGGTGCAAAAAATGAATAGTTGACAGATGATGTGCGTGATCCAACCATCACCAACGTGCTCCACCACCAAGGGTAAGATGGACCCTTACCAGAGTTAGAGGACTCTGTCACAGAGTCAAATAAGCTCAGATAAATGAATGATCAGCAATCAACCATCATGGATCTTTCCAGGAACAGATGCTGTTCAGTGATCCCAGTAGAAGACAAATGGACGTAGGGCAAACAATGTATCTCATATATGTAAATGAAGAAGAACATCCTCATAGTGTAGTAACGCAAACACTAGTTTATGGCACACAAACAGAATAAAAGATACTCACATCTCATAAGATAAAAGCAGGCATGTGTGCATTGTAGACCATGCATAGAGATCGATCAATTGGTGTACACAAAGAAAGCGTGGCCACGGCACGTACATATGCTCCACTCTACGTGTTTTGTCACAACTGACTTCATCGGGGTCATTTATCAGAGCGTATTTGACTCCGTGACAGAGTCCTCTAACTCTGGTAAGAGTCCATCTTACACTTGGTGGTGTAGCACGTTGGTGACGGTTGGATCACGCACATCGTCTGTCAACTATTAATTCTGTAGGGCGGAGCCCATATATGTGCCGTCGCCACGATTTCTTTGTGTACACCAATTGATCGATCTCTATGCATGGTCTACATTGCATACATGCCTGCTTTTATCTTTAGATACCTTTTATTTGAGTACCCTTTATCCCGTTTGTGTGCAATAAACTAGTGTTTGCGTTACTACACTATGTGGATGTTCTCCTTCGTTTACATATATGAGATACATTGTTTGCCGTAGGTCCATTTGTCTTCTATTGGGATCACTGAACAGCATCTGTTCCTGGAAAGATCTGTGATGGCTGATTGCTGATCATTCATTTATCTGAGCGTATTTGATTCCGTGACAGAGTCCTCGAACTCTGGTAAGAGTCCATCTTACCCTTGGTGGTGGAGCACGTTGGTGCTGGTTGGATCACGCACATCATCTGTTAACTATTAATTTTTTGCACCACTAAATGAACTTTATTCCTCTTTCCATACATTTTTTGGGATTTCACTTGCACATTATTTTGTTTGTTCACTACTTTATTGACTTTATTAGCTCTGCAATATTTTTTTATTTTATTTATTTTATTGCACAGTTTATCTGGCTGTTTTTTTTTGCTAGTTGCTTCCCCATCACATTTTGAGACTTTTCATTTTGATTTGTCGGCGCGTTTTCTTCCCTCTTTTTTTTTTTACTGATTCTGCACTGGTTTCCTCATTTATTTCCAAGGCCTTAGATGTGTTTGGAAATTGTATTTTCTGCTTTTTTTGTCTAAATCCATTTAGTAACTAAAGTTCTCATTTTTATTTTAGATGTCATACTTCAGCTTAGCTATTTTCTTAAACAGTGATTGAAATTCTATTTTCAGAGTCGCGCTGGGAGGTTCAGGTGCCTAATGAATGAAGCTGCTGCTTTTCCTTCTGAGTTTTATTAGTTCTTGGTCCCGTATGGGTCATGTTGTTATGACAACATACTTGACTTTTACGATGTCCTTCGAGAGAAGGTCTTCCAGTGTGTTTCTCTTCAACTATCTAAATCAATGAATGAGAATGGAAAAAAGATATCCTAAAAAATGACCTTCTTTTTACACAGCCTTGACAGAGCACTTGGTGGAAGTCAGACATGCTTGCCAAGGCACCCCACCGTTTTAGCCTTTGTCTGAAATTTGTCTTAAAGAGGAACTTCATCCCTATCCAACCAATTGCTCCTTTATTGAAATAAACAAATACATACTTACTAGTCCTTGGAATCCAGCGTTGTCCTCCTTCCAGCCCAATGTACTTCAATGCTCCAGCTCCGTCCATCTTGGCCACAACATCTCGCGCAGACAAGGCGCAAGTCCCTGCCAGATCTATCCAGTGGCAGCCCATCCATAGAGGGTGCATGGGTGCCGCCTCCCCTATCCATGCGTCCGCCCCCCCCTGATCTACATATCAGTGGCGCCGGACCATGGATTCCAATGCGGAGTGGGTGTTTATTGAAGCGCCTGATTAAAGCCAAATGCTCTAATAGGCTTCAAAAAAAAGGGCGGCCTCGGAACGCAGAGCATTGCGCTCCGAGGCCACCCAGTTGTGTGACCATAGCAAATGAATTTTCGCTATTTTAACACTAAAGTTCCTCCCCGCTAATTAGGAGGCAGGTCTGTGAGACCTGATTCCCAATTGGCCAAAGCCTCAGGTGATCCTATTGGATGCCTAGCGTTTTAGCGGTAGAGGAGACACATAGCGGAGGAAGCCCCTGGAGGAGCGGACACCGGAGCCGCCACTGCCCACACTCCAGGAGAGGAGGAGAGAACACCATAGCCCCGCGGGTAAGTGCCAGACAACCCCGGGGGGGGGGGGGGGCAGTGCCGTGTCACTGTTTGCCACCCCCACTAAAGAAGAACCCACCAGCC
The DNA here is from genome assembly GCF_042186555.1 of Aquarana catesbeiana. Lineage (NCBI taxonomy): Eukaryota > Metazoa > Chordata > Amphibia > Anura > Ranidae > Aquarana > Aquarana catesbeiana. The sequence goes on from NC_133330.1 coordinate 27,340,096, forward strand.
GCCACTGTATGAAGAGGGTTGCCACATCATCCCTTTAATCCAGGACACATATTAATTACACAGGTTCTGAGGCTGATTTAATGTAGATAAGGCACCAAGTGAGTTTAATTATTTTAAATTTTAATTCGGAATGAAGCGCACATGTCTATTGCATTTCCATGTTCTGTGTACTGTGGGAGGCCAGATATAGTGAATGCAGAGTCCTGGGTTTAGTAACACTTTAAAACAAACACTGCAAATATAGCTCAAAATTGGTCCTTACTAATAATTTAACTAATTTACTGCTTGTATATAAATGCATTTAATGTCTCCCCTGACATTTCTAATAACTATGCAACATTAAATTATAACTATTTGAGAAAACTTTCAGTTGCTATTCTTCTATATACAGAAGTGCCCCCTGAACCTTGTGGGGGTATGAAGGGCGGAGAGCCCCCCGGCCTGTGGAATATCCTCTCTGTAGGGAGACGTCAGACTGATAACTTCAATACAAGTCCTCATTTCCCTGTTCTGGGACCAGTACAGACCATTGCTGCTCTGCTGTTCTGACACATAATCCCCCTATTCTCCTGAGGACCCCAATCTGAAATCATTCTCTCCCCTGACACCAGCAATGAGAAACAATTGCGCTATGCAGGGGAGCCGCCGGTGGCCTCAGATTACGCCATCCTTTGTTTTTCTCTAGATTTTTTTTTTCTGTCCCAAATAATGTTGAACCCTTTCGTGACCAAAGCCCATTGATAGGTGGATGCCCAGGCAACATCAGCATGCATCAGTTACTGTGACAATAAATCTGTGATAAGTTATCCTTCCTAGATAATATTTTAAAGTGGTTCTAAAGGCTAAAGTTTTTTTTTTAACAAATGCATTTTCTGCATTAAGATAAAAAAAAAAATGTTGCTCCCTCCAGCTCTTTTCCCAGATACTTTTACATGAGCCTGATCTTGATCCAGCGCTGTGCCTGAGAGCAGCGGCACCCTCCTCTCTCTCTCTCTCTCCTCACTGGACATGAAGGCAGCAGCGGCAGCTATTGGCTCCTGCTGCTATCAATCAAATCCAGGGAGGAGGAAGAAGGGGGTGTGGCCGAGCAGCTCTGTGTGTGTCTTTAGACACACACAGCCCAGCTCGGGGGTGAGCCTGCAGCGTCTGCCCCCATACAGTAGCAAGCAGCTCGCTTTGAGAGCAGACACAGAAGATGAGAAGCGAACAGCACCGGTGAGGGACCCCAAAGAGGAGGTTCAGGGGCTGCTTTGTGCAATACCACAGAGCAGGTAGTTATATAGTTATATAGCCATATGTTTGTTATTTTAACCACTTGCCGACCGCCTAACGTAGATATACGTCGGCAGAGTGGCACGGGCAGGCAGAATCACGTATATATACGTGATCTGCCTCCCGCGGGCGGGGGGTCCGATCGGACCCCCCCCCGGTGCCAGCGGCGGTCGGCATCTGACTGGGAGCGTCGGGAGGCGAGGGGGAGACCATCCGATCGTGGCCCCCCCCTCGCGATCGCTCCCAGCCAATGGGAATCCTCCTCTGCCTGTGTGTAGTTTCACACAGGCAGAGGATGTGATGTCATCTCTCCTCGGTCTGGCAGTTTCCGTCCAGCGCCGAGGAGAGAAGACATGTAAGTGCACACAACACAAACACACACAGTAGAACATGCCAGGCATACCTTACACCCCCGATCCCCCCCCGATCGCCCCCCGATCCCCCCCCAATCACCCCCCCCCCTGTCACAAACTGACATTAGCAGTATTTTTTTTTTTTTTTTTCCTGATTACTGCATAGTGTCAGTTTCTGACAGTTACAGTGTTAGGGCAGTGAGTGTTAGGCCCCCTTTAGGTCTAGGATACCCCCCTAACCCCCCCTAATAAAGTTTTAACCCCTTGATCACCCTCTGTCACCAGTGTCACTAAGCGATCATTTTTCTGATCGCTGTATTAGTGTCGCTGGTGACGCTAGTTAGTGAGGTAAATATTTAGGTTTGCCGTCAGCGTTTTATAGCGACAGGGACCCCCATATACTACCTAATAAATGTTTTAACCCCTTGATTGCCCCCTAGTTAACCCTTTCACCACTGATCACCGTATAACTGTTACGGGTGACGCTGGTTAGTTCGTTTATTTTTTATAGTGTCAGGGCACCCGCCGTTTATTACCGAATAAAAGTTTAGCCCCCTGATCGCCCGGCGGTGATATGCGTCGCCCCAGGCAGCGTCAGATTAGCGCCAGTACCGTTAACACCCACGCACGCAGCATACGCCTCCCTTAGTGGTATAGTATCTGTACGGATCAATATCTGATCCGATCAGATCTATACTAGCGTCCCCAGCAGTTTAGGGTTCCCAAAAACGCAGTGTTAGCGGGATCAGCCCAGATACCCGCTAGCACCTGCGTTTTGCCCCTCTGCCCGGCCCACCCAAGTGCAGTATCGATCGATCACTGTCACTTACAAAACACTAAACGCATAACTGCAGCGTTCGCAGAGTCAGGCCTGATCCCTGCGATCGCTTACAGTTTTTTTGGTAGCGTTTTGGTGAACTGGCAAGCACCAGCCCCAAGCAGTGTCAGGTTAGCACCAGTACCGCTAACACCCACGCACGCAGCATACGCCTCCCTTAGTGGTATAGTATCTGATCGGATCAATATCTGATCCGATCAGATCTATACTAGCGTCCCCAGCAGTTTAGGGTTCCCACAAACGCAGTGTTAGCGGGATCAGCCCAGATACCTGCTAGCACCTGCGTTTTGCCCCTCCGCCCGGCCCAGCCCAGCCCACCCAAGTGCAGTATCGATCGATCACTGACACTTACAAAACACTAAACGCATAACTGCAGCGTTCGCAGAGTCAGGCCTGATCCTTGCGATCGCTAACAGTTTTTTTGGTAGCGTTTTGGTGAACTGGCAAGCACCAGCGGCCTAGTACACCCCGGTCGTAGTCAAACCAGCACTGCAGTAACACTTGGTGACGTGGCGAGTCCCATAAGTGCAGTTCAAGCTGGTGAGGTGGCAAGCACAAGTAGTGTCCCGCTGCCACCAAGAAGACAAACACAGGCCCGTCGTGCCCATAGTGCCCTTCCTGCTGCATTCGCCAATCCTAATTGGGAACCCACCGCTTCTGCAGCGCCCGTACTTCCCCCATTCACATCCCCAACCAAATGCAGTCGGCTGCATGAGAGGCATTTTCTTTATGTCCTCCCGAGTACCCCTACCCAACGAACCCCCAAAAAAGATGTCGTGTCTGCAGCAAGCGCGAATATAGGCCTGACACCCGCTATTATTGTCCCTCCTGTCCTGACAATCCTGGTCTTTGCATTGGTGAATGTTTTGAACGCTACCATTCACTAGTTGAGTATTAGCGTAGGGTACAGCATTGCACAGACTAGGCACACTTTCACAGGGTCTCCCAAGATGCCATCGCATTTTGAGAGACCCGAACCTGGAACCGGTTACAGTTATAAAAGTTAGTTACAAAAAAAAGTGTAAAAAAAAAAAAAAAAAAAAAACACATACAAAAATATAAAATAAAAAAAAATAGTTGTCGTTTTATTGTTCTCTCTCTCTCTATTCTCTCTCTATTGTTCTGCTCTTTTTTACTGTATTCTATTCTGCAATGTTTTATTGTTATTATGTTTTATCATGTTTGCTTTTCAGGTATGCAATTTTTTATACCTTACCGTTTACTGTGCTTTATTGTTAACCATTTTTTTGTCTTCAGGTACGCCATTCACGACTTTGAGTGGTTATACCAGAATGATGCCTGCAGGTTTAGGTATCATCTTGGTATCATTCTTTTCAGCCAGCGGTCGGCTTTCATGTAAAAGCAATCCTAGCGGCTAATTAGCCTCTAGACTGCTTTTACAAGCAGTGGGAGGGAATGCCCCTCCCCCCCAACGTCTTCCGTGTTTTTCTCTGGCTCTCCTGTCTCAACAGGGAACCTGAAAATGCAGCCGGTGATTCAGCCAGCTGACCATAGAGCTGATCAGAGACCAGAGTGGCTCCAAACATCTCTATGGCCTAAGAAACCGGAAGCTACGAGCATTTTATGACTTAGATTTCGCCGGATGTAAACAGCGCCATTGGGAAATTGGGAAAGCATTTTATCACACCGATCTTGGTGTGGTCAGATGCTTTGAGGGCAGAGGAGAAATCTAGGGTCTAATAGACCCCAATTTTTGCAAAAAAGAGTACCTGTCACTACCTATTGCTATGATAGGGGATATTTACATTCCCTGAGATAACAATAAAAATGATTAAAAAAAAAAAAATGAAAGGAACAGTTTAAAAATAAGATAAAAAAATAATAATAATAAAGAAAAAAAAAAAAAAAAAAAAAAAAAGCACCCCTGTCCCCCCTGCTCTCGCGCTAAGGCGAACGCAAGCGTCGGTCTGGCGTCAAATGTAAACAGAAATTGCACCATGCTTGTGAGGTATCGCCGCGAAGGTCAGATCGAGGGCAGTAAGTTTAGCAGTAGACCTCCTCTGTAAATCTAAAGTGGTAACCTGTAAAGGCTTTTAAAGGCTTTTAAAAATGTATTTAGTTTGTCGCCACTGCACGTTTGTGCGCAATTTTAAAGCATGTCATGTTTGGTATCCATGTACTCGGCCTAAGATCATCTTTTTTATTTCATCAAACATTTGGGCAATATAGTGTGTTTTAGTGCATTAAAATGTAAAAAAGTGTGTTTTTTCCCCAAAAAATGCGTTTGAAAAATCGCTGCGCAAATACTGTGTGAAAAAAAAAAATGAAACACCCACCATTTTAATCTGTAGGGCATTTGCTTTAAAAAAAATATATAATGTTTGGGGGTTCAAAGTAATTTTCTTGCAAAAAAAAATTATTTTTTTATGTAAACAATAAGTGTCAGAAAGGGCTTTGTCTTCAAGTGGTTAGAAGTGTGGGTGATGTGTGACATAAGCTTCTAGATGTTGTGCATAAAATGCCAGGACAGTTCAAAACCCCCCCAAATGACCCCATTTTGGAAAGTAGACACCCCAAGCTATTTGCTGAGAGTCATGTTGAGTCCATGGAATAATTTATATTGTGACACAAGTTGCGGGAAAGAGACAATTTTTTATTTTTTTTATTTTTTTTTGCGCAAAGTTGTCACTAAATGATATATTGCTCAAACATGCCATGGGAATATGTGAAATTACACCCCAAAATACATTCTGCTGCTTCTCCTGAGTACGGGGATACCACATGTGTGAGACTTTTTGGGAGCCTAGCCGTGTACGGGACCCCGAAAACCAAGCACCGCCTTCAGGCTTTCTAAGGCCGTAAATTTTTGATTTCACTCTTCACTGCCTATCACAGTTTCGGAGGCCATGGAATGCCCAGGTGGCAAAAAAAAACCCCAAATGACCCCATTTTGGAAAGTAGACACCCCAAGCTATTTGATGAGAGGTATAGTGAGTATTTTGCAGACCTCACTTTTTGTCACAAAGTTTTGAAAATTGAAAAAAGAAAAAAAAAAAATTTTTTTTCTCGTCTTTCTTTATTTTCAAAAACAAATGAGAGCTGCAAAATACTCACCATGCCTCTCAGCAAATAGCTTGGGGTGTCTACTTTCCAAAATGGGGTCATTTGGGGGGGGTTTGTGCCACCTGGGCATTCCATGGCCTCCGAAACTGTGATAGGCAGTGAGGAGTAAAATCAAAAATGTACGCCCTTAGAAATCCTGAAGGCAGTGCTTGGTTTTCGGGGTCCCGTACGCGGCTAGGCTCCCAAAAAGTCCCACACATGTGGTATCCCCATACTCAGGAGAAGCAGCTAAATGTATTTTGGGGTGCAATTCCACATATGCCCATGGCCTGTGTGAGCAATATATCATTTAGTGACAACTTTGTGCAAAAAAAAAAAAAAAAAATTTGTCACTTTCCCGCAACTTGTGTCAAAATATAAAACATTCCATGGACTCAACATGCCTCAAAGCAAATAGCTTGGGGTGTCTACTTTCCAAAATGGGGTCATTTGGGGGGGTTTTATGTCATCTGGGCATTTTATGGCCTTCAAAACTGTGATAGGTAGTGAGGAGTAAAATCAAAAATGTACGCCCTTAGAAATCCTGAAGGCAGTGATTGGTTTTCGGGGCCCCGTACGCGGCTAGGCTCCCAAAAAGTCCCACACATGTGGTATCCCCATACTCAGGAAAAGCAGCTCAATGTATTTTGGGGTGCAATTCCACATATGCCCATGGCCTGTGTGAGCAATATATCATTTAGTGACAATTTTTTGTAATTTTTTTTTTTTTTTTTTTTTTTGTCATTGTTCAATCACTTGGGACAAAAAAAATGAATATTCAATGGGCTCAACATGCCTCTCAGCAAATTCCTTGGGGTGTCTACTTTCCAAAATGGGGTCATTTGTGGGGGTTTTGTACTGCCCTGCCATTTTAGCACCTCAAGAAACGACATAGGCAGTCATAAATTAAAGGCTGTGTAAATTCCAGAAAATGTACCCTAGTTTGTAGACGCTATAACTTTTGCGCAAACCAATAAATATACACTTATTGACATTTTTTTTACCAAAGACATGTGGCCGAATACATTTTGGCCTAAATGTATGACTAAAATTGAGTTTATTGGATTTTTTTTAGAACAAAAAGTAGAAAATATCATTTTTTTCAAAATTTTCGGTCTTTTTCCGTGTATAGCGCAAAAAATAAAAACGGCAGAGGTGATCAAATACTATCAAAAGAAAGCTCTATTTGTGGGAAGAAAAGGACGCAAATTTCGTTTGGGTACAGCATTGCATGACCGCGCAATTAGCAGTTAAAGCGACGCAGTGCCGAATTGTAAAAAGTGCTCTGGTCAGGAAGGGGGTAAAACCTTCCGGGGCTGAAGTGGTTAATAAAAATTAAAACATTTTTAAAAAAACATTAGTAATGCTTTAACCTTGAGCCGATCACCATGTTGCCCATGTGCAGCAGCAAGGGAGGTGGGCTTTAACATCCACATGCTGCACGTATGTATCCATAGGAGCACTCACTGTGCACTCCCAGCACAGTGACTGAGCTGTCATCAATAGCTCCAGGTCTCTATTTATGATCAGCTGGTGGGGCGGGCTCTCAGTCTTGTGACCACCGTGACAGCCAATCACAATAGACATGTAATCGGGAAGTCCTATTTCACCCCTCCCCCCCGTATTAAGACTTAGTTAAATATACTGACCATGACCTTGACCATGACACTTACCTAATTCAAGCTTTCATCTAGCTATTTTATCTGCATTTATTATTATTTTATTTTTTTGCTACATTCTTTGTATTATCTTCTTCATTAGAGGAGAATGTTAGTACAGATTTTACTGAGTGATCACTGTGATAGCCAATCACAGGCTATCATAGTGATCATGTGACCAGGAGCCAGTCCTTCCGCCAACTCCCTATTGTTAGTATCCAGACCAGGAGCACTTGGTGAGAGCTCAATCTCAGTGCTGGGAGTCCATTTCCAGCACATATGCCATTGCCCTGTAAGAAGGCCCACCTTGGTGATGCTGCATATAAACTATAATACCAAAAGTATTGGGACACCGGCCTTTACACGCACATGAACTTTTAATGGCATCCCAGTCTTAGTCCCTAGGGTTCAATATTGAGTTGGCACACCCTTTGCAGCTATACCAGCTTCAACTCTTCTGGGAAGGCCGTCCACAAGGTTTAGGAGTGTGTCTATGGGAATGTTTGACCATTCTTCCAGAAGCGCATTTGTGAGGTCAGGCACTGATGTTGGACGAGAAGACCTGGCTGCAATCTCCACTCTAATTCATCCCAAAGGTGTTCTATCAGGTTGAGGTCAGGAGCAGGCCAGGCAAGTGCCTCCACCCCAAACTCACTCATCCATGTCTTTATGGACTTTGCTTTGTGCACTGGTCCAAATCATTTGGTGGAGGGGGATTATGGTGTGGGGTTCTTTTTCAGGGGTTAGGCTTGGCCCTTTAGTTCCAGTGAAGAGAACTCTTAAGGCATTAGCATACCAAGACATTTTGGACAATTTCATGCTTCCCAACTTTGTGGGAACAGTTTGGGGATGGCCCCTTCCTGTTCCAACATGACTGCGCACCAGTGCACAAAGCAAGGTCCATAAAGAGATAGATGAGTGAGTTTGGGGTGGAGGAACTTGACTGGCCTGCACAGAGTCCTGATGTCAACCCGATAGAACACCTTTGGGATGAATTAAAGCTAGCCAGGCATTCTCAACCAACATAAGTGCCTGACCTTACAAATGCGCTTCTGGAAGAATGGTCAAACATTCCCATAGACACACTTCCTAAACCTTGTGAACGGCCTTTTCAGTTGAAGCTGTTATAGCTGCAAAGGGTGGGCCAACTCAATATTGAACCCTACAGACTAAGACTGGGACGTCATTAAAGTTCATGTGCCTGTAAAGGCAGGTGTCCCAATACTTTTGGTTATATAGGGTATATGTGATACCGCTGGGAATGAGCATAAAAATGTGTTGAGTCCATAATGGTATTATCTAATGCTCTGACAAAGATTTTTCTGAAATTCCATACAAACTTTTAAGCGAAATTGGAAATTTAAAGGCTAAGTTCACCTTTGTTCACCTTTTTTTTTATATTATAAAATTCCAGCTCCCCTGTGTACCAATATAGCATTAATGTACTTCTTTTGCAAAAATAAAACAGCTTTCAATTCATTCTACACACGCTTACATCACTCTTCTAGCTGTTTAAATACACTGCTCCATTACTCCTGCCTTACTTCCTGGTCAGACTTTAGGTCATAACACAGGAAGAAGTTGACCAGCAGATGATGCGGGGTGTCTGCTAATGAGATCAGCTGGCCAACTCCTTCCTGTGTCATGACCTAAAGTCTGACCAGGAAGTAAGGCAGAAGTAATGGAGCTGTGTTTTTAAACAGCTATGAAGAGAGTGAGGTAAGCGTGTGTAGAATAAATGGAAAGCTGTTTTATTTTTGCAAAAGAAGTACATTAAAGGGGTTGTAAACCCTCTAGTTTCTTCACCTTAATTCATCCTATGCATTAAGGTGAAAAAACTTCTGACAGTGACCGGCCCCCCAGCCCCCCGTTTTACTCACCTGAGCCCTGTAGATCCAACGGCGGAGACGGGCTCTTCCTCTCTGCCCGGGGTTCTTGGCTCTTGATTGGATAGATTGAAAGCAGCGCAGCCATTGGCTCCCGCTGATGTTATGTTTCTTATTTTAAAAAAAAAACAAAAAACAAAGGTTTACAATCACTTTAATGCTATGGAAAGAAGAAAGAAATGGCTGCACATCCAGAACTTCCGATAGCCTTTTATTTTGTTTCACAAAGATAACACCAAAGACACCAAACTGTGGTCACGTAGACGCGTTTCACACATACATCTTGTGCTTAATCATCAGTAATGATTAAGCACAAGATGTACACATTGGTAATGATTAAGCACAAGGTGTATGTGTGAAACGCGTCTACGTGACCACAGTTTGGTGTCTTTGGTGTTATCTTTGTGAAACAAAATAAAAGGCAATCGGAAGTTCTGGATGTGCAGCCATTTCTTTCTTCTTTCCAAGTTTCCCACGGGGGCTAACACTCTGCAAGATACTCCAATCAGCCTTATCTCTATACACATGGAGCAGCGGTTCTTTTTCTTGTACTTTAATACTATATTGGTACATAGGGGGACTGGAATTTAGAAAAAAAAAAAAAAGGTGAACCTAGCCTTTAACATAGTTCCATTGGTCCAGTTTGGGTTCCCTGTGGAAGATGGAAATCACTGTAGTAGGCACCTCTACTCCAGTGATCTCCACTAGCTTCTGGGTCCAAAGCTGAGTGACTTCCATGCTGCGGTCAGCCGCTTGGCACAGGCGCCATTTAGCGAACACTTTTCTCAATGAATGCAAAGTGTTCTCTGATTGTAGGGGGCGGAGATTGTGATGTTACCAGCCTGCCACTTTGACCAATCATAGAGCTCTTTACATTCATTGAAAAAATGGAAAGTGTTCTCTGAATGACACCCATGCCCAGCGGCCGGCCTCCTGTGTTCACAATGTAGCAGGCCAACGTTCAGCACGGGACCAGAAATCTAGTGCACATCACTGGAGTATCAATGTCTTTAACAGTGATTTCCTTACACGGGGACCCCACAGGTATGGTATATGCATAGTTACATTGATCCAGGCTGGACCAATGGAACAATGTAAAAATATCCATGTCTTGCATTCATCTTTAACGTTGTCTTGGTATGGGGAATCGTTCTATGGAAAGCAGATCTACAGGCTGCGGACTTGAACCAGTTAATGTGTATTTTTAATGCCTGCAATTAAAGTGACTCATGGAACATGTACAGTACAGCCTCCACCTTGACTAACATTCTCCTTTAATATCGCAGTGCAGTTTTCCTTTATCTTCAGGCAGTAAATCTCCTTCACAGGCTCAGGACTTTCAAATCAGAAATTCCTCAGTGCCTGCGGAGAAAATTTGTTTCTTATTCTTAATCCATTGAATAATCACTGAGCTCCCGGTGAGCTACTTGTGTCCTGTCATCCACGTGGACTCCAGGAGCTCTGTGTTCCCGGCATGTTCTGGGCAGGCAAACTGGGACTTGTAGTTCCTTAATAGTTAAAGGCCTTTCTGCAGAATGCTCAGAGGTACACATACCTTGGGGTGTGGGGATTTGTTAACAGACAATAAAATATTCATACAATCTTTGTTTTAGAACCGCTAGTTGGCTGTTGTTGGCAGACACACACGGATGGCAAGATGTTTGGGAACGGTTCCCATAGATCATTAACCTGCATGCACATTGTGACAAGTGAATGTTGCAGTGAGAATCTTCCACACATTGATACAACAGATTAATGCAAGGAAACTTCAGCGTTGGTAGTTTTTGATATAGAGTTCACCTCCCTAAAAACCAGGGCTTTTTTTCAGCGGGAACGCGGAGGAACGCAGCTCCGGCACCTCCAGCACTGACTGTATGTAATGGTAAGGGGGGCTGGGGTGTGCTGCAGGGTCTATTGATGCTGGCTGCTGAGGGATCTATTCTACCTGGAGGGGATCTATTTTTGCAAGCGGGTCTATTCTTACTGGTTGGGGACCTATTGTTGCTGGGGGTGGGTCTTATATTGCTGAGGGGTCAGTTATGGCTAGGAGAGATCTACTGTTGAGGGAGGAGTCTATTGTTGCTGGCTGCTGGAGAGTCTATTGATGCTGGCTGTGAGGAGATCTGTTGTTGCTGCCGGGGGATTTTTTTTTTCGGGTGGCACATTGTTAATGGGGGGATCTATTGTTGCTAGAGGGGGCTTTATTGTTACTGGCTACAGGGGATCTATTTTACTGCTTTTCTTGTTATCAATAACAAATTCCATACACAATACTTATCACCACAAAATGATACTTGGTTCTGTATTCTCTAAAAGGGCAGTAATAGGAGGTAGGTAGAGGGTGCTCGGAGGTGGGTAGAGGTGGAGAAAAGGGGTGAAAAGGGGGGGTTCCTGCAACTATTCTCTGAGAAAAAAAGCCCTGCTAAAACCCAATATTACCCCTTCTTGTAACCCTAACACTAACCATCCCTGTAACCCTAACACTAACTTTCTCTGTAATCCCAACACAACCCTTCCTTTTCTGTAACCCCTACACCAACCCTTGCTTTAACCCTAAAACTAACCCTTCCTGTAATCCAACACTACCCCTCCCTGTAACCACAACACCACCTGTAATCCCAACACTAACCCTCTATCTCTGTAAACCCAAGACTAACCCTTCCTGCAAACCTAACACTAACCCTCCCTGTAACCCCAACTAGCTGTTACACTCTGTAACCCTAACGCCAACCCTCCCTATATACGTTATACGTTCATTTGATTCAACCAGTGGGCTGAACAAAAGAAAAGAATTTTGATCCCTGTATGACTGGCTTTACATTAACCCTTCCTGTAATCCAACACCACACCTCCCTTTAACATTAACACCTGTAATCCCAACACTAACCATCCATCTCTGTAGCCCTAAGACTAACCCTTCTTGCAACCCTAACCTTACCTGTAACCCTAACGCTAAGCCTTTTGTGATCTCCACACTCCACACTCACATTTAGTAATCCTTCCTAATCCTCCCTATAACCCTCACACTAAATTTCCCTGTGGCCTTCACACAAACACATTCTTTAACCTTAACACTAATCCTCCCAGTAACTATAATGCTGCGTATACATGGTCGGACTTTTCTACGGGAAATGTTGGATGTGAGCTTGTTGGCGGAAAGTCCAACCGTGTGTATGCCCCATCGGACAATTGTTGTCGGACTTTCCGCCAACAAATGTTGGCTAGCAGGTTCTCAAATTTTCCGCCAACAAAATTTTGTTGTTGGACTTTCCAATCGTGTGTACACAAGTCCATCGCACAAAAGTCCACGCATGCTCTGAATCAAGTACAAGCCGGAAGCGCTCAGTCTTGTAAAACTAGCGTTCGTAATGGAGATATCACGTGACTATTGAACTTCCTTTTTATCGGCTGGCCGTACGTCTTGTACATCAGTACGTTCGTAATTGTTGGCCAACATTTGTGTGACCGTGTGTATGCAAGACAAGTTTGCGCTAACAACCTTCAAACATAATTCCACGGTTTTGTTGTCCGAAAGTCCGATCATGTGTATGGGGAATAACACTAAACCTCCCTGTATCCCTAACACTAACCCTCTCTGTAATTCTAATACCAAGGTTAAATTCACACTTATGCGGCGAAGTAGCCTATTTATTTTAATTATGTTTTCCAATGGCCAGAGGTGCCATTCAGGGCCACTGATAGAAACAAGGTACAGCCACCTGACGGGGCCCCCTTCAGCCACACCCTGAACCCCACCCTTGGTCCTGCCCCAGACCCCACCTTGAAACAAAGTGCAGGTTTGTCTTCAAGTAATATTTATCTTTCTCCAGCCTGTTATAAATTTGATTATCCCAAATTATCATTGTTTTCAGATGAGAACAGACCTCTTTAAAATCTATAGGCAGACCTGATCTGACCCTCCATTCACTTCTATAGAGTGATGGATGTAAACATACTTGTGTCCATTTACACCCGCCTACCTCCAATCCAATCCGCTAAACAAAACGGAAAAAGGAACCGTTCCCCCTCCATCTAGCGGATCGGATTGGAGGGCAGTGGTGTGTAAACGGACAGCCGGTTTGTTTACACCAGGCACCCTTACAGCAGAGTGGGCTGTGTCCGTGTCTGCTCTGCATAAGCTGAGTGGACACGGACATGTCATCTGCCCACTCCGCTCAGCGTGGCATCAACGTACAGATCCCCCGCTGAACAAGCCGATTTCACCCCATGTGAAGAAGCTTTCTGTTAACACACCGCACAGGATAAGATCATCAGCATTAGGATAACTCACGGGCAGGTGCTCTATCATGGCTGGTACTGTCACAGTGTGTCCTATGACATGGCTGTTGGGTGCTGACCTTGTTAGCCTTATGACCAATAAGTTAACAACATCAGCACCCAACAGCCATGTCATAGGACACACTGTGACAGAGAACCTGCTGACTGCTGTCTGTGTGTTATATCACCATATACCCCTTGACATTTTCCACACTTTGTCATGTTACAACCAAAAACATAAATGTATTTTATTGGGATTTTATGTGATAGACCAACACAATGTGGCACATAATTGTGAAGTGGAAGGAAAATGATAAATGGTTTTCAACATTTTTTACAAATAAATATGTGAAAAGTGTGGGGTACATTTGTATTCAGCCCCCTTTACTCTGATACCCCTAACTAAAATCTAGTGGAACCAATTGCCTTCAGAAGTCGCCTAATTAGTAAATAGAGTCCACTTGTGTGTAATTTAATCTCAGTATAAAAACAGCTGTTCTGTGAAGCCCTCAGAGGTTTTTTAGAGAACCTTATCGAACAAACAGCATCATAAAGGCCAAGGAACACACCAGACAGGTCAGGGATAAAGTTGTGGAGAAGTATAAAGCAGGGTTAGGTTATAAAAAAATATCCCAAGCTTTGAACATCTCACGGAGCTCTGTTCAATCCATCATCTGCAAATGGAAAGAGTATGGCACAACTGCAAACCTACCAAGACATGGCCGTCCACCTAAACTGACAGGCCGGGCAAGGAGAGCATTCATCAGAGAAGAGCCAAGAGGTCCATGGTAACTCTGGAGGAGCTGCAAAGATCCACAGCTCAGGTGGGAGAATCTGTCCACAGGACAACTATTAGTCGTGTTCTCCACAAATCTGAACTTTATGGAAGAGTGGCAAGAAGAAAGACATTGTTGAAAGAAAGCCATAAGAAGTCCTGTTTGCAGTTTGCGAGAAGCCATGTGGGGGACACAGCAAACATGTGGAAGAAGGTGCTCTGGTCAGATGAGACCAAAATTGAACTTTTTGGCCTAAAAGCAAAACACTATGTGTGGCGGAAAACTAACACTGCACATCATCCTGAACACACCATCCCCACCGTGAAACATGGTGGTGGCAGCATCATGTTGTGGGGATGCTTTTCTTCAGCAGGGACAGGGAAACTGGTCAGAGTTGATGGGAAGATGGATGGAGCCAAATACAGGACAATCTTATAAGAAAACCTGTTATAGTCTGCAAAAGACTTGAGACTGGGTGGAGGTTCACCTTCCAGCAGGACAACGACCCTAAACATACAGCCAGAGCTACAATGGAATGGTTTAGATCAAAGCATATTCATGTGTTAGAATGGCCCAGTCTAAAGTTCAGACCTAAATCCAATTGAGAATCTGTGGCAAGACATGAAAATTGCTGTTCACAGACGTTCTCCATCCAATCTGACAGAGCCTGAGATATTTTACAAAGAAGAATGGGCAAAAATGTCACTCTATAGATGTGCAAAGCTGGTAGAGACATCCCCAAAAAGACTTGCAGCTTTAATTGCAGTGAAAGGGGGTTCTACAAAGTTTTTACTCAGGGGGGCGCCATACAAATGTACACTACACTTTTCACATATTTATTTGTAAAAAAAATGTGAAAACCATTTATCATTTTCCTTCCACTTCACAATTATGTGCCACTTTGTGTTGGTCTATCACATAAAATCCCAATAAAATACATTTAAATTTGTTGTTGTAACATGACATAATGTGGAAAATGTCAAGGGGTATGAATACTTTTTCAAGGCACTGTATATCTTCATATTCACCCATGCACTATTTATCTTTAAAAAAGTGTTTTCCAATGCTAAACCTTTCATCTGATTTCTATATTGCTGCATCTGTAAAATTCCAAAAGCCAATAAAAAGGAATAGTAGAGGTAAAAAAAGCACTTGTGGGTTTAACAATCTTGTTTTTTTGAACAATTCTCCTTTAAAGGCTTGTGGTAAGGGGGTGTGTCCTATGCCTAAATACTTTTGCTGATAGGTGTCCCTCCCTCCCATCTCACAAAGTTGGGAGGTATGGGAATAGGCATGCGCCTGCAATTGAAAAAAAAGTCCCTCAATTATTCCTCTTTCACCATCAGAAATTTCCTTCTGAAAATAGTGTTAATACAACACCCCCTAAGCTAGTAGGAGCCGCTGAGCCGGGGTGTAAATGAGAAAGCTGTTTATTTGTCTCCACTTAACTGTCTGTGAAGCTGCCCCCCCCCCAACCTGCTGGCCAGGCCCGGTACAACAGGGCCGGTTGTACTGGCTTATCAGCAGCCCTGGCTGGTTGTACTGTCTTATTACAGACACCGATCCTCTTCTGTCTCTCCCTGTGCCAGCTTCTCCTCCTCTCCCTTCCTCTGGCTGCACTGCAAGGAGATTGGTTCCAACGAATCCAACCCTTCCATCTACTGTCCGCCCGCATTTACTGTCCCCTTCCTTTCCTGAATGAACACAGTGAGCGATCTGTATCAATCACTCCTGTGTCCATTCATCACTGAAGCACTGTAAACTGTGTTCACTATGCTTCATTTTGTGCATGAGCAGGCAGCCTCAGAGCGCTTTCTATTCATTCATTTGTGCAGCTGAGGCTGTAGAGAAAGTGACTGATAAATCGATGTCAATTTTGGGAGCGGGGGAGGGCCCTGTCAGGCAGGGCTGTCTTAATGCATGGGCATCCCTGGGCACTGCCCAGGGGCCCCAGGTGCATGGGGGCCCCATGATAATCTTGCATTATATCATAATTGCTAACTGTCCTGGATTTGCTAAGACAGTCACGCTTTTTATTAAGCTGTCCCGGGATGGCTGTGTCCCGGACAGTGTCCCAGAACCTGTACTGTGCCCTTCTGCCTCCCCATACTGTGTTTTTTGTGTTGATTAGTCTTTGATTTATGGCATTTTTTTTTATTGTTTAAAATTATTATTATTATTATTATTACACAGGATTTATATAGCGCCGACAGTTTACGCAGCGCTTTACATTAGGGCAGACAGTACAAGTACAATACAATTCAATACAGGAGGAATCAGAGAGCCCTGCTCGTTAGAGCTTACAATCTAGGAGGGAGGGTCAAGTTATACAAAAGGGTAATAGCTGTGGGGGATGAGCTAATGGAGAAAACAGTGCAGTTGTTAGACGGAGGCAGGATAGGCTTCTCTGAAGAGGAAAGTTTTTTAGTTATCGCCTAAAGGTGGATAAATTCGGAGACAGTCTGACAGATTGGGGTAGGGAATTCCAGAGGATGGGCGAGGCTCGGGAGAAGTCCTGGAGGTGGATATGGGAGGAGGTGATGAGGGAGCTAGAGAGCTAGAGAGCAGGAGGTCTTGGGAGGAACGGAGAGGGCGATTAGGTTGGTATTTTGAGACTAGGTTAGTGATGTAGCTGGGGGCAGAGTTGTGGATGGCTTTGTAACTTATTGTTAATATTTTGAATTTAATTCGTTGGGCGAGTGGCAGCCAATGGAGGGATTGGCAGAGAGGGGTAGCAGACACTGAGCGGTTTGTAAGGTGGATGAGTCGGGCAGCCACATTCATGATGGACTGAAGAGGGGATAGTCTATTTAACCACTTGCTGCCCGCCCGCCATCATATGACGGCGGGACGGTGCAGCTGTTATCCTGGGCCGCCGTCATATGACAGCGCAGCCTTCCAGGCAGCCCAGGGGGTGCGCGCGCGCCCGCCGCCCGCATCGCTCGGGTCCCGGTGCGCGTGCCCGGCGGCCGCGATGTCCGCCGGGCACCCGCGATTGCCCGGTAACCGAGCAGCACCGTGGATCTGTGTGTGTAAACACACAGATCTACGTCCTGTCAGATGGGAGGAGACCGATGGTGTGTTCCTTGTACAGAGGAACACCGATCGGTCTCCTCCCCTTGTGAATCCCCTCCCCACACAGTTAGAATCACTCCCTAGCAACACATTAACCCCCACAGCGCCCCCTCCTGGTTAACCCCTTCATTGCCAGTCACATTTATACAGTAATCAATGCATTTTTATAGCACGGATCGCTGTATAAATGTGAATGGTCCCAAAAATGTGTCAAAATTGTCCGATGTGTCCGCCGCAATATCGCAGTCACAATAAAAATCGCAGATCGCCGCCATTACTAGTAAAAAAAAAATAATAATAAAAATGCTATAAATCTATCCCCTTATTTTGTAGACGCTATAACTTTTGCGCAAACCAATAAATATACGCTTATTGCGATATTTTTTACCAAAAATATGTAGAAGAATACGTGTCGGCCTAAAATGAGGAAAAAATTTGTTTGAAAAAAAAAAAAATTTGGATACTTATTATAGCAAAAAGTAAAAAATATTGTGTTTTTTCAAACTTGTCTTGTTTTGTTTATAGCACAAGAAATAAAAACTGCAGGGGTGATCAAATACCACCAAAAGAAAGCTCTATTAGTGGGGAAAAAATGATAAAAATTTCATTTGGGTACAGTGTAGTATGACCGCGCAATTGTTATTCAAAGTGCGACAGCGCTGAAAGCTGAAAATTGGCTTTGGCAGGAAGGGGGTGAAAATGCCCTGTATGGAAGTAGTTAAAGGTAAGTCAATGAGGAGTGAGTTGCAGTAGTCGAGGCGAGAGATAACCAGGGAGTGAATCAGGAGCTTAGTGGTTTCATTGGTTAGAAAGGGACGTAGTTTAGTGATGTTGCGGAGGTTGAGGCGGCAAGCTTTGGAAAGTGATTGGATGTGGGGCCGAAAGGAGTTCAGAGTCCAGGATAACACCTAGTACCCTGACATGTGGGGACGGGTGGATGGTTGTGCCGTTGCTCTTGACAGAGAAGTCAGGGGAAGAGGCACGTGAGGGAGGAAACATTATAAGCTCAGTTTTGGACAAGTTGAGTTTGAGGAAGTGGTGTGACATCCATACAGATATGTCGGTTAGTATGTTAGTGATGGGTGAGGAGACTGATGGAGTGAGTTGAGGGGTGGAGAGATAGATTTGTGTGTCATCAGCATAGAAATGATATTGAAAGCCATGAGAGGCTATCAGCTGACCCAGGGAAGAGGTGTAGATTGAAAATAAAAGAGGTCCAAGAACAGAACCTTGGGGGATCCCGACGGAAAAGGGAAGAGGAGTGGAGGAAGTAGAATTGTAAGTGACACTGAAGTTGCCTTGGGATAGGTAGGATGAGAGCCACTGAAGAGCACAGTCATGGAGACCGAGGGAGTAAAGTTTTTTGAGGAGGCAACTGAAAGGTCCAGAAGTAGGAGTACAGAATAGTGTCCGTTGGTTTTTGCAGTTAGTAGGTCGTTTGTGAGTTTTAGAAGAGCAGTTTCTGTGGAGTGTTGAGGGCGAAATCCAGATTGAAGGGGATCAAGGTTGTTCTTAATGAGGTGGTCACTCAGTTGGTTGTAAACCAGGCATTCAAGAAGTTTAGAGGAAAAGGGGAGCAAGGAGATAGGGCGCAGGGTGTTAAGATTAAAATCGATTTTATTGAAAGTACTAATAAATATATGCTTAATTCTATTAACTATTTATTCTTTGTGTTGGTCTGTAAGTTGGGGCAAGCTGGTAGGGGGCCCCAGTGCATTACTTTGCCCTCGGGCCCATGATGCTCTTAAGACGGCCCTGCTGTCAGGTAGCCCGTATGGGGCCCTGCGATTTCTAGCACCAACCCTCCCTGTATAACCTTCACACCAACTCCCTATAAATCTAACTTTTTACAATCTTTCTCAAGTCCAGCGATGACTCTCAGTTCAAAACCTGTACTGAAAGAAACACATTGCTGACCTCTCCTGAAAATGCTAGTTGCCCGGCCATCACGCCCATACAGTCATATTGCAGATTTCTTATGGAAGCTTTAAAATAAAAATTGATTGGCTTTTCAATTTCCAATGTGAAAATAAATTACGCATCATCATAATGTTGCAATCCCTGCTCGGAATTCGCAAATTACTCCATGACGCGCGGCTTAAAAAAATGCCAACAGGAAAGGGTTATGAAATCGTTTTTCTTGAGTATTCCCCCGGCTGGCGCGGGATGGCCGGGGGCTCTGCACACAACTCTTCCACAACTTGGAACTTTTCTGTTTTATTATCAATTTCAAAGCATCTGCGCCAAGCTTTGATGTTGTTCCAGCCAAAAGGCTGAATCACAGGAAACCATAAAACAGCTTGCAAAAATACACGGCTATATATGTCCTGTATTCCTGGGAGTTATACGCGGGAACCAAACTCTCCTTAAGCAGATTAACACAAAAAAAAAAACACTTTATGTGAAAGGGCTACTGAGGAAGATAATACGATAGTCAGGCAACTTTATGTTAAAGCTGAAGTTTAATCTGCTTATATTTTGCCTTGTCTGGTTCCTCCTTTCCCCCTTTACAATGGCGGCTGCTCATACAGTGCATCTGGAAAGTATTCACAGCGCTTCGCTTTCTCCACATTCTGATATGTTACAGGCTTATTCCAAAATGGATTCAATTAAGTATTTTCCTCAAAATTCTGCAAACAATACCCCATAATGACAATGTGAAAGAAGTTTGTTTGAAATCTTTGCAAATTTATTAAAAATAAAAAATAAAAAAATCCCATGTATATAAATATCACGTCCTTTTCTCAATACTTTGGTGAAGCTCCTTTGGCACCAATTACAGCCACAAATCTTTGTGAGTATGATGCTACAAGCTTGGCACACCTATTTTTGGGCAGTTTCTCCCATTCTTCTTTGCAGGACCTCTCAAGCTCCATCAGGTTGGATCGGGAGCGTCGGTGCACAGCCATTTTCAGATCTCTCCAGAGATGTTCAATCGGGTTCAAGTCTGGGCTCTGGCTGGGCCACTCAAGGACATTCACAGAGTTGTCCCGTAGCCACTCCTTTGTTTTCTTGGCTGTGCGCTTAGGGTCGTTGTTCTGTTGGAAGATAAACCTTGGCCCCAGTCTGAGGTCCAGAGCCCTCTGGAGCAGATTTTCATCAAGGATGTCTCTGTACATTGCTGCATTCATCTTTCCCTCGATCCTGACTAGTCTCCCAGTCTCTGCCGCTGTAAAACATCCCCACAGCATGATGCTGCTACTGCCATGCTTCACTGTAGGGATGGTATTGGCCAGGTGATGAGCGGTGCCTGGTTTCCTCCAGATATGACGCTTGCCATTCCGGCCAAAGAGTTCAATCTTTGTTTCATCGGACCAGAGAATTTTTGTTTCTCATGGTCTGAGAGTCTTTCAGGTGCCTTTTAGCAAACTCCAGGTGGGCGGTCATGTGCCATTTACTGAGGAGTGGCTTCCGTCTGGCCACTCTACCATACAGGCCTGATTGGTGGAGTTCTGCAGAGATGGTTGTTCTTCTGGAAGGTTCTCCTCTCTCCACAGAGAAATGCTGGAGCTCTGTCAGAGTGACCATCGGGTTCTTGGTCACCTCCCTGACTAAGGCCCTTCTCCCCCGATCGCTCAGTTTGGCCGGGCGGCCCGCTCTAGGAAGAGTCCCGGTGGTTCCAAACTTCTTCCATTTACAGATGATGGAGGCCACTGTGCTCATTAGGACCTTCAATGCTGCAGAAATTTTTTTGTACCCTTCCCCAGATCTGTACCTCCATACAATCCTGTATCATAGGTCTACAGACAATTTCTTGGACTTCATGGCTTGGTTTGTGCTCTGACATGCACTGTTAACTGTGGGACCTTATATAGAGAGGTGTGTGCCTTTCCAACTCATGTCCAATCAACTGAATTTACCACAGGTGGACTCCAATCAAGTTGTAGAAACATCTCAAGGATGATCAGTGGAAACAGGAGGCACCTGAGCTCAATTTTGAGTGTCGTGGCAAAGGCTGTGAATACTTATGTACATGGGATTATTTTTTCGTTTTTTTATTTTTAATAAATTTGGAAAGATTTCAAACAAACCTCTTTCACGTTGTCATTATGGGGTATTGTTTGTAGATTTTTGAGGAAAATAATGAATTTAATCCATTTTGGAAAAAGGCTGTAACATAACAAAATGTTGAAAACGTTAAGCGTTGTGATACTTTCCGGATGCATTGTAAGGGGCGCAGGGGCGCTACCCCCCAAATTTATGCGCCCGGCCCCCAATCTCCATACAGGGCGCCAGACGCATGGATTTAAATGTTTTTGTTTTTTTAAGCACATGATTAGAGCCTGAGGCTTGTGTGACATTAGCAAATTAATATTTGCTAATGTCTTCCTGCTTCTCCTCCCAGTCAATCAGGAAGCGTGTCCTGAGACCCGATTGGCTGGGATTCCTAAAACCCGATTGGACGGGGGGAGGAGAAGCGACCGCCGGGACTCTGGAGGACATGCAGGGGGGAAAGTCACCAAAGCCACAACCTGGATGGGGTAAGTGTGGGGCTGGCGGGTGACGGGCGAGCAAAACGGTGACCGATAGAGCGGCGGGGGGGGGGGGGGGGGGGGGGCGGTATAGTGAAGGGGCCAGGTTTGTTTGTTTGCTGCCCTCCAAACAAATTGAGCACCAGCCGCCACTGCCCCTTTTTTGACTGCTTGCCGACCGCATAACTAAGAAGTAGCGAATCTAATTTGTGATCCAGCTCTTCCGGGTAGGGGGCACCCTGGCTGTGCTGTGATAGTTACAGCACAAGCTGATTGGTGGGTTCCAGCCAATAGTTGATGGCTGGGACCCGCCAATCGGCGAATCAGGTGACAGGACAGAGCTCTGTGATTGTAAACAACACCGAGCTCTGTCCTGACAGTGGGAACGAGTCAGTTTTTGTTACCCTGCAAATTGGGGGAATAAAAACCAGCACACCTCTTAGTAAAATCAGCACACGATAAACACACCAAGCATTTTAAGGCACATAGTTAACCCTTTGATTGTCCCTAAATGTTAACCCTTTCCCAGCTATCAGTACAGTAAAATTAGCACTGATCACTGGATTAGTCTGTCAGCTTAGTCAGTTCCCACAAAGTGTCAGTTAGTGTCAGACTGCCCGCCATACTATCACAGTCCCACTATAAGTCGCTGATCACCGCCATTACTAGTATAAAAAATAAATAAATAAATAAAAATCCCAGTATATATTTCATAGTTTGTAGACGCTATAACTTTCACGCAAATCAATTAAATTTACGCTTATTGGGATTTTTTTTATTACCAAAAATATTTAGCAGAATAGATTTTGGTCTACATTTATGAAGAAATTCGATTTTTTACATTTTTTATCAGATATGTTTTATCACAGAAAGTAAAAAAATATTGTTTTTTTTTCAACATTTTCAGTCTTTTTTGTTTTGTTTATATAATAAAAAAGATAAAAAACCCAGCGGTGATCAAATACCACCAAAAGAAAGGTCTATTTGTCACCTCCATCAAATCATTCTCTGCAGCTATTACCTTTTGTACCACCATCCCCTCCTATTAGAATGTAAGCTCTACGAGCCGGGCCCTCCTGTACCTTTTGTATTGAACTGTACTGTAATTGTGTTGTCTCCCTATAGACTGTAAAGTGCTGCGTAAACTGTTGGCTCTATTAAAATCGCGTATAATAATAATATAATAATTTGTGTGAAAAATGAAAAATGTTATCAATTCCATTTGGGTACAGCGTTGGATGGCCCTGCTAATTGTCAGTTAAAGTAGCGCAGTGCCAAATTGCAAAAAAATTACCTGATCAGAAAGGGAAACCTTGCCAATGAGGTTTTTAAATAAAAACTTTTTTTTTTTTTCATTACATACCTTATTTTAAACCCAGTGAAGTCATGACTGGGTCTTTTGTGCTTCTCTATGCAATGCAGAAAGATAATGGCAGGTCCGGCTTGGATCAATGTAAGCATGCATGTGCCATATCAATGGGATCCCTGTGGAAGCTGGAAATCACTTTTATAGGCCCTGCTACTACCCTGTTTCCCCGAAAATAAGACCTAGCGTGATTGTCGGTGATGGCTGCAATATAAGCCCTACCCCCCAAATAAGCCCTAGTTAAAGTCCTTGTAGGTCTTATTTTCAGGGTAGGGCTTATTTTCGGGGAAACAGGGTAGGGCTTATTTGGGGGGTAGGGCTTATATTACAGCCATCACCGACAATCACGCTAGGTCTTATTTTCGGGGAAACAGGGTACAGTGATTGCTGCTAGCTTCCGGGTCCTGTGCCAAGCGGCTGCCCCTTTGCTTAGTGAACACAGGGGGGCGCTCTCTTGGCACAGGTGCCGTTCAGAGAACACTTTGCATTTTCTCAGTGATTACAAAGTGTTCTATGATTGGACAAGGTGGAGAACGCTTTGTATTTATTGGGTGTTCTCTGAATGACACCTATGCCAAGAGAGTGACTCCCTTTGTCTGTATCGCAGAATATTCTGTAGCTCCTGCAGACCGCAAAGTTTGGACTCACTGTCCACCGCAGATGTATTAAATTTTATATAGAGGAAGAATGCAAGAAAAAAGGAAAAACTGCGCTAGACTTATAAATAAGAAAAAATAAAAAATTAATAAATAAAGGCAGCAACTCAAATGTGGTATACAAACAATAAATAGATAGGTTGGGGAAGAGCTGCGCCCATAACATGAAATATTAAATATATGAATAGTGAAAGTAGTCCATAAATTCATAAATTCATAAATCCACACAGTCCATAAATTCAGTTCTTGATCAACAACACCACAGTGACTCCACACATAATGAAAGAAGTGCCCGACCACCGTACAAATTGCCTGCTTACCAGATAGTAGGCAAAGGGAAGCGATCAGCTGTAGCCCAGCCGCGGCCTTTAACTTGAAAGGACGGCCGTTGGACACACACAAGAATGCACCTGTTAATGGACCTGATAGTGGCAACCCCCTAAGCGACTCACTGGATCATGGCCATACTTGAGATGTACTCCAGGTGGGCTCGGGGAAAAGAAAACTGACCACAGCGTGATACAGTATAACAGTTTATTAAAGGATAAAAAATAGTAATGCACTTACATAGGTAGGATAAAAACTCGCATAAAAACAAGTGCCGGCCGGCAAACACAGGAGCCGTCCTCCTCACAGACAGCGTGGTGACGTCAGTGCGTGCCCTCCCAGGCGCATTTCGTCATAGGTGACGTTTTCAATCAGTTATGTAGAGGCCATTTTTTTGGGAAGGGGGGTTTGCAGAGAAGGGTCAGACCCTCCACCAAATTTTTATTGCTGTCTCGGTCCTTGCTAGGAAGAGTCACCCTCTTTATTTGTCCTGGTGACCATTGTCACCAAGATACAACAAAAGGGGAAATCCCATAATTTGCAGTTGTCATGAGAACAAATCTTCCAGCAAGGACAAATGTTTCAATGACAACAACTGCTCACCAGTTCCATCTAGAGCCCAGGGCGAACATGCCAATGTTGTCCACCCACTCCACTCCCCCTACCCCCCACAACATACACTATATTGTCAACAGTATTGAGACGCCTGCAAAGAATGGTCAAACGTTCCCATAGACACACTCCTAAACCTTGTGGACGGCCTTCCCAGAAGAGTTGAAGCTGTTATAGCTACAAAGGGTGGGCCAACTCAATATTGAACCCTACGGACTAAGACTGGGATGCCATTAAAGTGCATATGCGTGTAAAGGCAGGTGTCCCAATACTTTTGATAATATAGTGTATATGAGCATTATGTGTTAGCAAAAAAAATGAAAAAATTGAGCATTAAAGCGGAGTTCCACCCAAAATTGTAACTTCCATTCATTTGTCTCCTCTCCCCCTCCGGTGCCACAATTGTCACCTTTCGGGGGGAGGGGGGACAGGATACCTGTCTTTGACAGGTATCCTGTTCCCACTTCCGGGAGTCCGGCTGCGGCCCATGACATGACCCCGGGGCTCCCTCCTCCTCCCTCCTCCTCTCCCTGTCACGGGGCCAGTAGAACAGAGGAGTGGAGCCTCACGCATGTGCAGCAGGGTTCCCGGCGTGAAGCCGTAAGGCTATACTGCCGGGTTCCCTTAGCCACAATGGCAGCAGCAGCACCCAACAGCTGATGGAAACATCAACTGCAGTATGTGTAGCTGCTGGCTTTTAATTTTTTGGGAGGAACACCGCTTTAATCTTCATGCCTACCCCCTAAGCATAAATTCCCCTCCTCCCAGGGCAAATCTGCCCCCTGCTGAAATCACCCCTCCCAGCTCAAGTCCTCTCTCTCCCCAAGTCCCCCCAGCACACATTCCCCCCCCCCCAAAAAAAACCACTCCACCTAGCACAAATCCTCTACTCCTCAAATTTCCCCCCTGAGTACACATCCTCTTCCCCCCCTCCAAATCCCCCCTCCCAACACAAATCCCCCCTCCCAGCACAGATCCCCTCTCCTAGCACAAATACCCCCCAATCTTCCTACTGGCACAAATCCCCCCCCCAAAAAAAATGTCCCCTCCTAGCACAAATCCCATCCCCTCTCTATCATATCACCTCTTCTAGCACAAACACCTCAAATCCCCCTTCCTAGCACAGATCCCCTTCCCCCATCCCCCCTCCCAACACAAATCCCCCCAAGTCACCTTTCCTTGCACACCCCGCCAAATTTCTCCTCCTAGAATAATTCTTACCCCCTGCTGTCCCCCAAATTCTCCCACCTGACACAAATCCCCTTCCCCCAAATTACCCCCCCCCAATCTCACATGATACCATAGTGCCCAGGGCAGCCGCTCCTCCTGCCCACTCCTTGTCCCGACCCTGCTGCTCACTATAGGAATTCCCCTTTATTTGGGGAGATTTCCTTCTACTGCCTGTTGCGTCTCTAGGACTAGAGGTGAAGAGACACGCTGCATCTCCGATCAAGGTAAAGAGCCTATGACAGAGGCTCTTTACCATGTGATTAGCTGTGTCCAATCACAGCTGATCACAGCGTATCAGCATTCCTCTACTTGCGATGAGAGTGCGATAAGACGCTCTCCTGACAGGGGGGTCTGCGCTGATAATCAGTGCATTGATTATCAGTGCAGCCCCATCAGCAATGCCTTCCAGTGCCCACCAGTGATGCCCACCTGTGCCCACCAGTGATGCCTACCTGTACCCCCCAGTGATGCCCACCAGTGATGCCTACCTGTGCCCACCAGTGATGCCAATCAGAGCCCACCATTGGTGCCAATCAGTGATGCCAATCAGTGCCCATCAATGCTGCCTTTCAGTGCCTATCAGTGATGCCTGTCAGTGCCTCCCCTTCAGTGCCGCCTTTTAGTGCCAGCTATCAGTGCCTATCAATGCCTATAAAGGCTGTCCATCAGTGCCCATCAGTGCTGCAAATCAGTGCCACCTATCAGTGCCCATCAGTGCTGCATATCAATGCCACCTATCAGTGCCGCCTATCTATGCCCATAAAGGCTGCCCATCAGTGCCGCCTATCAGTGCCCATCAGCGCCACCTATCAGTGCCCATCATTGCTGCATATCAGTGCCACCCGTCAGTGCTGCATATCAATGCCACCTATCAGTGCCCATCAGTGCTGCATATTAGTGCCACCTCATCAGTGCCGCTTCATCAGTGCCGCCTGATCAGCGCACATCAGTGAAGGAGAAAAATTACTTATTTACAACATTTTGTAACAGAAACTAATAAAAACTTTTTTTTTTTCAAAATTTTTGGTCTTTTTTCATTTGTTTAGCAAAAAATAAAAAACCCCAGTGGTGATTACCCGTATATACTCAAGTATAAGCCAACCCGAATATAAGCCGAGGCACCTAATTTTACCACAAAAAAACTGGGAAAACTTATTGACTCGAGTATAAGCCTAAGGTGAGAAATGCGTAGCTACAGTAAATGGAAAAGAGGGTCAACAATGCCCATTTGCAGCCTCACTGTGCCCATTTGCAGCCTTACTGTGCCCATTTGCAGCCATAGGTCCCCCGAACTTCAAACTCGGTAGTTAAGGGTTCCTAGATGCCTCCTAGCTGCAGCCAAAATTTGGGGTCTCTGGACTCAAAGGGCCCCAAAATGACATTGCTGCAGATGGACAAAGTTGACCGACTTTGGGGACCCGTATCTCGGGGCCACTTAGTGCTAGGAACCCCAAACTAACACTTTTCTGCAGCAGAGAATGACATTTTCCGAATCGACTTTTGGGGCCCTGTATCTCTTGGCCACTTGGTGCTAGGAACCCCAGCTTTGGATGTGTGTAGTACTAGTTCCACTGGGTTTGCACACCAAATCTGGGGTTCCTAGCACCAAGTGGCCTCGAGATACGGCGCCCCAAATTCGGTTCGGAAAATATCATTCTCTGCTGCACAAAAGTGCTTGACTCGAGTATAAGTCGAGGGGGGCATTTTCAGCACAAATAATGTGCTGAAAAACTCGGCTTATGCTCGAGTATATATGGTAATTACCACCAAAAGAAAGCTCTCTACATTTCTCAAAAAAATGATAAAATACCCATTTCATATATATGGGTACAGTGTTGTATGACCGCGCAATTGTCATTCAAAGTGTGACAGTGCTGAAAGTTGAAAATTGGCCTGGGCAGGAAGAGGGTGAAAGTGCCTGGTATTGAAGTGGTTTAAACAGTGTGGGGCCCATAGATCTATATCTACTCTGCCTATATGGTAATCCAGCAATGACGGGGCCCTAGTATGAAAGTGCTGGCTGCCTGAGCCTCCCCAGGTGAACAGAATGGCAGGGGAGTAAAGGGAAAGTGAGTATGTGCAACTGCAAGGCCTCATCTCTCAGGAATCCCCAGAGAGGGTGTATTGACTGTAGAGTGGCTGTGATGGAGTTAACCGCACTTGGCCTCTCTCGCCCTTGGCCCACACGCTCGTTGTCCTGTCACTAGTGTCCTCTGGTACACAAAGTCCCAGATTTCAGAAGAAGGGAGCTTTTACTGCGAAGAATGCCTCTAATGTGCTACTCTATCTAATGTGCCATATCAGGGCCGCACAGCATCTTCATCCAACTCTGCTGACGTCATCCTGGGTGGGGGGGGGGTGACATTTCCTTTCACTGTCATTGTTGTCCCTTTCTGTCAGTCCTGGACATGATTGAAGAGTTTCTTTTCTCTCTGACATGCCGGGCGCAACAATAAAGATTGTATCTGGACTCTGTACATCGTCCTTCAAAGCACCCTGTTCCCAGGGATTCACCTCTCCTCATCGGGGGCCAGAAGATCTAAACCCAATCACTAAAATCTCCTGTAAGCAATAACAGTTTAGTGCAACTTCAAAAGCAAATGAAATCTGCAGCTTTCATTAAATAATCCCTGGTGATCCTGCCATGAAGGTGTTCAACAGATTGCCAACCACCCCATTTCCTGCTGCAGGATCACGTGTATATATACGTGATTCTGCACTTCAAGGTATTGGGCGCGAGTGCATGCCCGATACCTGGATCAGTGGATTCCACAGCCTCGATGTCCGCCTGCACCTGCTGATCGTTTGGTATACAGGCAGAACTGCAGTCTGCCTATATACAGTGCCTTGAAAAAGTATTCATACCCCTTGACATTTTCCACATTTTGTCATGTTACAGCCAAAAACGTAAATTTATTTTATTGGGATTTTATGTGATAGACCAACACAAAGTGGCACATAATTGTGAAGTGGAAGGAAAATGATAAATGGTTTTCAACATTTTGTACAAATAAATATGTGAAAAGTGTGGCGTGCGTTTGTGTTCAGCCCCCTTTACTCTGATACCCCTAACTAAAATCTAGTGGAACTGATTGCCTTCAGAGGTCACCTAATTAGTAAATAGAGTCCACCTGTGTGTCATTTAATCTCAGTATAAATACAGCTGTTCTGTGACGCCTTCAGAGGTTTGTTAGAGAACCTTGGTGAACAAACAGCATCATGAAGGCCAAGGAACACACCAGACAGGTCAGGGATAAAGTTGTGGAGAAGTTTAAAGCAGGGTTAGGTTTAAAAAAAGATCCCAAGCTTTGAACATCTCACGGAGCACTTTCAATCCATCATCTATAAATGGAAAGAGTATGGCACAACTGCAAACCTACCAAGACATGGCCGTCCACCTAAACTGACAGGCCGGGCAAGGAAAGCATTCATCAGAGAAGCAGCCAAGAGGTCCATGGTAACTCTGGAGGATCTGCAGAGATCAACAGCTCAGGTTGGAGAATCTGTCCACAGGACAACTATTAGTCGTGTACTCCACAAATCTGGCCTTTATGGAAGAGTGACAAGAAGAAAGCCATTGTTGAAAGAAAGCCATAAGAAGTCCTGTTTGCAGTTTGTGAGTGTCAGAAACCATGAATAAAACTGAGACAAAAGTACAGTTAAATCACATTTGTTTAAGGATAATAAAAAAAGGTAAACAGAGTAAACATAGTCAAAACATAGTCAGAGTTCAGGAACCAGAACGGATAGTCAGACAAGCCAAAACGTCAGGGAGCCAGAGATGAGCGTAGTAGAACAGCAAGCAGGATCTGGAGCCAGACGGAATGTCAGCCAAGCAAGTCTTTAACAGGAACACAGGAGAGCATCTCTGGAGATGTGACCAAGGCAAAGGCAGAGATCATCTGGGCTGGACGGCTTAAGTAGGCAGGACTGACGAGCAGGATATCATCAACAGGTGAGTCACTGTGTAGAGATAGGAGCTGGCAATTACCTGACAGCTGAGCAGCCAGCTTTAAGAAGGAAGGGCTGAGCCCAGCCCTAACAGTGAGAAGCCATGTGGAGGACACAGCAAACATGTGGAAGAAAGTGCTCTGGTCAGATGAGACCAAAATTGAACTTTTTGGCCTAAATACAAAACACTATGTGTGTCGGAAAACTAACACTGCACATCACCCTGAACACACCATCCCCACTGTGAAACATGGTGGTGGCAGCATCATGTTGTGGGGATGCTTTTCTTCAGCAGTGACAGGGAAGCTGGTCAGAGTTGATGGGAAGATGGATGGAGCCAAATACAGGGCAATCTTAGAAGAAAACCTGTTAGAGTCTGCAAAAGACTTGAGACTGGGGTGGAGGTTCACCTTCCAGCAGGACAACGACCCGAAACATCCAGCCAGAGCTACAATGGAATGGTTTAGATCAAAGCATATTCATGTGTTAGAATGGCCCAGTCAAAGTCCAGACCTAAATCCAATTGAAAATCTGTGGCAAGACTTGAAAATTGCTGTTCACAGACGCTCTCCATCCAATCTGACAGATCTTGAGCTATTTTGCAGAGAAGAATGGGCAAAAATGTCCCTCTCTAGATGTGCAAAGCTGGTAGAGACATCCCCAAAAAGACTTGCAGCTGTGATTGCAGTGAAACTTGGAGTACAACCAGCCTGCCAGATTTTACTTTCAATTATCGCTCTCGGCCAGGGCTGCTGATAAGGCAGTACAGCCAGTCCTCCTTTACTGGGCCCGGACCCCGGCCCCATCAGTTCAAAAGGGGGGCCCAGTCACCTGCTGAGCAGGAGGGCCGACTGAACTGTCTTATTGCAGACACCAATCCTCTTCTGCCTTCCCCTGCAACGCTGCCAGCTTCTCCCTCTGTCTGCACTGCAGGGGGATTGGTTCCAGTGCATGCACCCCTTCCATCTGCTGTCCCCCCTGTGTGTCCCTTTCCCCCACAATGCTGCTGGCTTCCCTCTTCTCCTCTTCTGCCGGAAGCTGCTGCATGCACACAGAGGGATGTTTCAGGATGGAGAGTGGGGAAAGGGGCCGGTAAATATATAATTTATTGGCCCCTTCCTTTCCTGAATGAACACAGTGGGTGATCGGTACCAATCACTCCTGTGTCCATTCATCACTGAAGCATAGAAAACTGTTTACAATGCTTCAGTTTGTGAATGAGCAAGAAGCTTCAGAGCGCTTCCAATTCATTCATCTTTGCAACTGAGGCTGTGAAGAAAGGGACTGATAAAAGCTATGTCCTCAGTCACTTTCAGCTGGGGGGGCTTCAGGGGGGATATCACAACACTAACTGTGTTGATGGGAGAATCGTGAAAGTGTATTTCCTGCAACCTGTGGTTGCAGAAAAGAAATTCACTCCATCTATGTCCGGCGTTAGGAGGCAGGAAAAGAGGCTTATCACTCTTTAAAAGGAAACCCCCTCACGGCAGAATCACTGGGGATAATTGTGATGAAAGCTGAAAATTTGAAAAGACTGAAAATGACTTTGGAAATGGCATTTACATGTAATAGATGAGATTATAGAGATTGGGATTCTATGGACCTGTGGCGGGGGATCCTTTCTATGGAAAAGGCGCAATGTCTGTCGCAGACGGAGAACACACAATAGTGAATAGCTGTGTGATTTCACCCAGGAACATTCCTGCTGTCAGAGGAAGAGCCCACACTCCGTCTGCCCACTCCAACCATGACAAACAAGTCTTACTGTGCTGCCAATGTCATATGACTCTTCCATCGCATTGGGGAAAAATATATCAGGAAAAAAGAAACGTGACACATCGTAATTCTACAGAATGCATTGGTAACATTGTAATTCTATATAGTGCATTGGTAACATTGTAATTCTTCATAATGCATTGGTAACATTGTAATTCTATATAGTGCATTGGTAACATTGTAATTCTTCATAATGCATTGGTAACATTGTAATTCTACATAGTGCATTGGTACCATTGGGGTTGATTTACTAAAAGCAAATAGACTGTGCACTTTGCAGAGGGCAGTTGCCCTCTGCAAGTGCAATTGCTCCAGGGCTTAGTAAATGAGGTAAGGCTTGACTTTGCAAAGAGTACCCAATCCTGTGCAAGGAAAATTAAAAAAACAGCATTTTTGCTTGAACATGATTGGATGATGGAAGTCAGCAGAGCTTCTGCTCATTTACTAAGCTCTGGAGCAACTGCTCTTGCAGAGGGCAACTGCACTTTGCAAACTGCACAGTCTTTTTCCCTTTAGTAAATCAACCCCATTGCAACGCATAGTGCATTAGTAGCATTGTAATTCTGCATAATGCATTGGTAACATTGTAATTATACATAGTGCATTGGTAACATTGTAATTCTGCATAGTAAAATGGTAACATTTTAATTCTACATAGTGCATTGGTAACAATTTAACACTGCATAGTGCATTGGTAACATTGTAATTCTATATAGTGCATTGGTAACAATTTAACGCTGCATAGTGCATTGGTAACATTGTAATTCTACATGGCGCATTGGTAACATTGTAACACTGAGAGGAGATAAGGGCGCTCTGGTGGAGGTGGGTAGCTGGTCAGAGGGATGATAGTGATGAGATGGCACTTCTGGCAGCACTTTGGTTAGAGGAGAAGCAACTCTGAAGATATAAAAAAGGAAAAGAAAGGCGCCTCTAAGCGCAGTATGCAAAATTTAATAAAGTGCACAAAAGGGTTAAAAGCACTTACAAGATTGTTGAGTGTTAAAAGACATGATAAAATCAGGAGTCGTCATCTGTGGCATGTGTCCATCCTCAGCATGGTGGTAGAGAGCAGTGTAGAGCCGTCCAGCAGCTGTAAAGCGTTCTCATGCATGTTGGAAAGAGGAGGCAGCAGGGAAGCCTGTATTCACTGCGGGACACACAAGGCTGGTGGTGTCAGTGTAGAGAAGGGGGTGTTTTTAAAAAAACTATTTTTTTGATGACTTTTATTGCTGTCACAAGGAATGTAAACATCCCTTGTGACAGTAATAGGTAGTGACAGGTACTCTTTATGGAGGTCTTTTAGACCCCCGATCCCTCCTTTGCACTTCAATGTATTCAGATCACCGAAAACAGCGATTCTGAATACTGTGTATTTTTTTAAAACCGGCGCCATTGGCAGCCGAGTAAACAGGAAGTGACGTCATGACGTCGCTTCTGTGTTTACGATTAGGAGGCTGGACCAGCCCGCCCCCAGCCACCGAAGGCGGCTGATTGGTCATCGGGCCTCCCGATGGAACAGGAGGCCCGGTAAGAGCAGCGGGAGGCGGCGGGAGGGGGGGAGTCCAC
This sequence comes from Aquarana catesbeiana, assembly GCF_042186555.1. Taxonomy (NCBI): domain Eukaryota; kingdom Metazoa; phylum Chordata; class Amphibia; order Anura; family Ranidae; genus Aquarana; species Aquarana catesbeiana. Next base: position 27,373,254 of record NC_133330.1, read on the forward strand.
TCCCGCTCCTCCGGTATAACTGCTGAGCGGCTTTTAGCCACATCGGTTGTTATACTCGGATAGCCGATCGCCCGCTCTAAACAACTGTACCGGGATGATGCCTGCAGCTGCGGGCATCATCCTGGTATAACCCGGGAAAGCCGCGTACGCTCGGCGGGAAGGGGTTAAACACATCCATCCCCCATAATGTCGACACTTTTTGTCAGAAGACCCATCTATTCATCCAAACCAAGTTAAATTCATTCTAGATGCCACATTCTTCTGCCTGACTCATAATTATTTCATGTTTGAAGGCCACTACTACCTTCAAACCCATGGCACTGCCATGGGCACCAATTTTGCACCTTCATATGCCAACTTAACTATGGGTCTTTGGGAAACACGATACATATGGGCAAATAACCCTTTTATGGCCAAAATTATATTTTACGGTCGCTATATTGATGACGTCATTATTATCTGGGACGGTAATACCGATGATATTGAATCTTTCGTTTTCCCATTGTAATAATACAAACATGGGCCTATCCTTTACATCTGTTCACGATAAAACACATCTAGCATTCTTAGACCTTGATCTATTTCATGATACTGGTCGCATTCATGCAAAAAATGATTGCACACCCACTGCTGGGAATTCCTATCAGCACTTCAATAGTTGCCATCACCCTCATTGGTTAAAAAACATCCCAAAAAAGTCAATTCTGCCGTCTCAGACATAATTGCACCATGCAGTCAGACTATCAGACACAAAGCATAAATCTCAAACAAAAATGTATTGAAAAAGGCTACCCTCCATCACTCATCGAACAAGCCTACACCACATAACGTCAATCCTGATACTCATACCCATAAAATGTATTCATCAAAGGACATTCGGTTCACGACTCAATTTCATAACAAATACCAAAATATGGAACACATAGTTCATAAACATTGGCCAATACTACTGCAGGATCCCCATCTCAAAGACAGTATACCAAATAAACCTAAATTTACATATAGGAAAGCACCTAACATTAAGGCCCCTTTCACACTGGGGCAGTGGGGGCGTCGGCGGTACAACAGCGCTATTTTTAGCGCTGCTGTACCGTCGTTCTTGCAGCGGTATTCGGCCGCTAGCGGTGCGATTTTAACCCCCGCTGGCGGCCGAAAAAGGGTTAAAATCCCTCGTACAGCGCGGTATTGCCGCGGTATAGCCGTGCTTGATTTCAATGGGCAGGAGCGGTTTAGGAGCGGTGAATACACCGCTCCTTCACCGCTCCAAAGAAGCGGTTTGCAGGACTTTTTTCACCGTCCTGCCAGCGCACAGCTTCAGTGTGAAAGCCCTCGGGCTTTCACACTGAACAAACAGCGGAGGCTGTTTAGGGGCAGTTTGCAGGCGGTATTTTTAGCGCAATACTGCCTGCAAACCGCCCCAGTGTGAAAGGGGCCTTAGGGAAAGATTGCCCCAAGCAAACTCAAAAAGAAAACAAATACGTCATCTTCACTCCAACTCTTTTTTATGATTGGGATTTATCAATGCCGCAAACCCCTTTGCCTTACATGCAGTTTTGTGCAACATGGTCAAAAAACATTCACGATTAAAAATAAAACATACAAAATTTCGGAATTCTACACCTGTTCTACAGACCATGTAGTATACTGCCTGACCTGCCCCTGCGGCCTCCACTATGTAGGTCGAACCATGCGCCCCCTACGCCAGCGTTTTGGAGAGCACCGCCGATTCATCGAGGCCGGTAAAGACCACCATAGCGTCCCACAACATTTCACCCAACATCATCCTAAATCCACCATAGGCCTAAAAGTATGGATCATCAAATCCATACCAGCCACACTCCCAGCGGCAGAGGGATTTAAACATCTCTGCCAACGGGAGACTTATTGGATATACGCTCTTGACGTACTTTCATCTGGAGGTATTAATGAAGAATTGGAAATTAGCACCTTACTCTAGATCAGGGATATGCAATTAGTGGACCTCCAGCTGTTGCAAAACTACAAGTCCCATCATGCCTCTGCCTCTGGGTGTCATGCTTGTGGCTGTTTAGTCTCGCTATGCCTCATGGGACTTGTAGTTCTGCAACAGCTGGAGTCCGCTAATTACATATCCCTGGGCTAGAAGATACTACATTTAACATTATTATGGTGCCTATTTGTTACCCACTACTAGTATACTATCCACCTTTAACCTCCTAACTTTATCTTGTGTAAGTTATATGATCTACTACAGTAAGTTATAGGATCTCATACATTTAGTTGTTCATTTATCATTCATCCCTCCTTATTATCATATCCATACGTCATGGTGTTTGCCTGTTATACATGTACATATCTGCCATCTGTCACAATCAAATACTATTTGTAGAGCATCCATTACATCTTATTACCTATTCCTATAATTTAATTCCTTATAGTAGATTTGTGACCTTATTTGCGGGTGTGTAAATGCCCGGCTGCCCCTGTAACACATTCACATACTTATTTACAGTCTATTATTATCTATTATCGTCAGAGTATTGCTACAGGCATAATCTGCACTATTTGCATAAGCATCCACCACCTCCTATTACCCTTCTGTAGTTTATAAACGCCCAGACGCCCCTGTAACACTTTTATATACTAGTACACAGTTGAGTAATACCTCTCACTGTGAGATTATTGCACAATTCGTACAACTTGTATAAGCATCCACTATTTTCCTCTATCTGTCTTTAGTGTATAAACGCCCGGCCGCCCTTGTAACACACCGATACACTTATTCATAGTAAAGTAATATTCAGCATTGTTTTATCATTGTTACAGACATAATCAGTACAATGCACACAACCTCCACTATATACTATCGCTTATTCCTTTTTTTATCCCCTTACAACAGATTTATTACTTCATTTGCATGTGTACAGATGCCTGTCCGCCCCTGTAACACAGGTGTATAGCTCCCCGGCCGCCCTTGTAACACAGCAACATATTTATTTATTGTTAATTCAACATTAGACTTACGACCTTATTTGCATGTGTACAAACGCCCGTCTGCCTTTGTAACACGTGCACATAGACGCCTGGCCGCCCCTGTAACACGGCTGTATATTTATTCATTGTCAACTCAACATTAGACTTACGACCCTATTTGCATGTGTGCAAACGCCCGGCCGCCTTTGTAACACATGCATATAGACACCCGGCCGACCATGTAACACACCTGTATATTGATTCAATGTCAACCTTACGTTTTGTATATTTATTTATTATTGTTAATTTAACCACTGCCACCTGTGCCCTGTACCCCTGTGTCAAATTCCTTCAGGACTTCATTGTATATAGCACTGACGTTATTGATCCATTTTGCGGGTGCATGGTCATCTTGGCCGCCCACGTAATACATCTGTCAGTTCCCTTATCATTGTGTATTCAACATCTGCCCACACTCCTCCCCTTGCTCCTCCCCCTCACCATTCATAAGCCAGCTTGAGGAGTATGGGCGTAGGTCTGATGAAGGTGCCGCACATGCTCCGAAACGCGTTACCACCCCCTTCTCTACACTGACACCACCAGCCTTGTGTGTCCCCCAGTGAATACAGGCTTCCCTGCTGCCTCCTCTTTCCAACACGCATGAGAACGCTTTACAGCTGCTGGACGGCTCTACACGGCTCTCTACCACCATGCTGAGGATGGATACATGCCACAGATGAGGACTCCTGATTTTATCATGTTTTTTAACACTCAACAATCTTGTAAGTGCTTTTAACCCTTTGCGCACTTTATTAAATTTCGCATACTGTATTTAGAGGCACCTTTTTTTTCCTTTTTATAACATTGTAACACTGCATAGTGCATTGGTAACATTGTAATTCTGCATAGTAAAATGGTAACATTGTAATTCTACACAGTGCATTGGTAATATTGTAACGCTGAGCATTGGTAACATTGTAATTCTGCATAGTGGATTGGTAATATTGTAATTATACATAGTGCATTAGTAACATTGTAATTATACATAGTGCATTGGTAACATTGTAATTATACATAGTGCATTGGTAAGATTGTAACGCTGCATAGTGCATTGGTAACATTGTAATTCTGCATAGTAAAATGGTAACATTGTAATTCTACATAGTGCATTGGTAGCATTGTAATTATACATAGTGCAAAGGTAACATTGTAACGCTGCATAGTAAAATGGTAACATTGTAATTCTGCATAGTAAAATGGTAACATTGTAATTCTACACAGTGCATTGGTAATATTGTAACGCTGAGCATTGGTAACATTGTAATTCTGCATAGTGGATTGGTAATATTGTAATTATACATAGTGCATTAGTAACATTGTAATTATACATAGTGCATTGGTAACATTGTAATTTTGCATAGTAAAATGGTAACATTGTAATTCTACATAGTGCATTGGTAACATTGTAACGCTGCATAGTGCATTGGTAACATTGTAATTATACATAGTGCATTGGTAACATTGTAATTATACATAGTGCATTGGTAACATTGTAATTCTGCATAGTAAAATGGTAACATTGTAATTCTGCATAGTGCATTGGTAACATTGTAATCCTGCATAGTAAAATGGTAACATTGTAATTCTGCATAGTGCATTGGTAGCATTGTAATTATACATAGTGCAAAGGTAACATTGTAACGCTGCATAGTGCATTGGTAACATTGTAATTATACATAGTGCATTGGTAACATTGTAATTATACATAGTGCATTGGTAACATTGTAATTATACATAGTGCATTGGTAACATTGTAATTATACATAGTGCATTGGTAGCATTGTAATTCTACAGACTGCGTTTGTAATATGTATTAAACATAATAACATCATCAAAACATCAAAACGAATTTTCCTAATTTCTGAAATAAATAGGCTGCCCCACACCCAAGGCACAGAATCCAGCACAGGATCCTTCGCATGCTCCGGCACAAGCACAATGGTTACTCAAGTCTAAATGAGTGTGGCTGAATGTGGCTTGGGTGTGATTTACGTGTGCACTAGCGCATGCAAGTATGGTGCATAACTGCACACAGTTAGTATAAAGCCGTTCATTACTATAGGCAGCGTACGATGCAGCATTTTGCAGCATGCTAACAAAAAGGCTGGCAGGCTGCAAGTCCCTGCTGTAAGAGAACATTTGAGGAAAGGAGATGTGTTTTTAGTGCCTCTAGTGAGAAATTTGAAGATGATTTTTTCCACAATGCCCACAGCTACAAAGATGAATGAGGAATTGTTTTTAGCCACTTCAATACCAGGCACTTAGACACCTTCCTAAGCCAATGTTCAGCTTTCAGCGTTGTCGCAATTTGAATGACAATTGCGCGGTCATGCTACACTGTACCCAAATATCATTTTGTTCCCACAAATAGAGCTTTCTTTTGGTGGTATTTGATCACCTCTGGGATTTTAATTTCTTGCACAACAAATAAAAAAAATAAAAATTTTGAAAAAAAACAAGTTTTTCTTTGTTTCTGTTAAAAATTTTTGTAAATAAGTAAGTTTTCTCCTTCAATGATGGGCACTGATAAGGCAGCACTGATGGGCACCGATGAGGTGGCACCAATGAGGTGGCACTGATGAGGTGGCACTGACAGGCACTGATAGGCGGCACTGATAGGTGGCACTGATGGGCACTGATAGGTGGCACTGGTATGCGGCACTGATGGGCACTCATAGGCGACACTGATGGGCACTTGTAGGTGGCACTGATTGGCACTTGTAGGCGGCACTGATAGGTGGCACAGATGGGCACTGATAGGTGGGCACTGATGGGTATGGATGGGCACTGACAGGTGGCACTGATGGGCTGCACTGATGTCACTGATGGGTGGCACTGATGATACTGATGGGTGGCATTGCTGGGCATCACTGATGCCTGTTAGTACATACTGGTGCCAATCAGTGCCCATTTGTGGGCACTGATTGGCACAGATCGGGCATAATTTGCACATGTGGATGGCCATGGGGTACATACCTGGCCATCCACATGTTGCCCCCTTCCCTGGTGGTCCTAGTGGCGTCCCTGGTGGTCCAGTGTGGTCATCTGAGGGGGGGCTGTGCTGATAAACAATCAGCACAGACCCCCCTGTCAGGAGAGCCGCCGATCAGCTTTCCTCTACTCGCGCCTGTCAGACGCAAGTGAGGAAAAGCCAATCAACGGCTTTTCCTGTTTACATTGTGATCAGCTGTGATTGGACACGGCTGATAACGTGGTAAAGAGCTTCCACCGAAAGCTCTTTACCAAGATTGGTGGAGTGGTGTGTCAGACTGACACACCGCTCCACCGATCGCCATGATGCGCTCCCCCACGGGCGCGCGCCAGCTGTTATCCTGAAGGACATCATTTGACGCCCAGTCAGGATAACTAAACCACCGCCGGCCGTCAATCTGCTATAGGCCGGGCGGGAAGTGGTTAAAGTGCTTTTACTGCTTGTTCAGTATATGAAAAAAATTTAAAGCTGAACTCCAGAATAAGCAATAATTGTCTAAATACAAGAGTCCCATATATTCCTACTTGTATTTTGATGTGTTTTGTGCATTTCTTCCAGATCTGTGCAGTAATCCAGTGTGAGACTTCCTATAATCAAGACCGCTTGCTGCTGCTCTCTCTCCTTGTGCAGGGGGACAGGTCTTAGCTCCGCCCCTCTCCTGTAGCTTTCTGCAGGCAGTCTGTAGTGGGTGGAGCCTGCTGGGCCCCTCCCACAGATCTGCACTGTGCACAGGCCAAGTACAGCACAGTGGCGATGTCACTGCTACTTTTATATAGTATTAATTGGGTTTGCAAAAGCATTTGTGCACATCAAGTTAATTTATTATTTGTGGCTATTAAGGAATATATTTAAACAAAAGTTTCTTTGCCCGGAGTTCAGCGTTAAAGCCCCCATTTTTCTATTCTGATAGAATTCCCTATAAGGGTCCATTGTTTTTAACGTGAATCATCTAATGAAGAATTTGATTCCCCGGTACTTCCAGCTGAGTCACAGATACTTTGTCTTATTCATCTTCTCTGAAGGTTTATGTAAGGTGGTAGATGCTTCCCTGGGCGATATACCAGATTATGTATCATCCATGGCTGCTTTGAGAGGTCAATGGACTTTATGCAGCCCTATTCATATCTGCTAATTGCAGGGGAGGCTGTTTTTCATATTGTGAAGGACAAATCCATGTTTTGGTGAATATACATACCACTGGCACTGTGAATAAAATGCAGTTTTTGAAGGCTATATTCATACCACCCCCTCCCCCCCCCCCCCCTCGTTCTCCCTCTTCTCCCCCCTTATCATTTTTAACCACTTAAGCCGCGGACCATTTGGCTGGCCAAAGACCAGAGCACTTTTTGCAATCCGGCACTGCGTCGCTTTAACTGACAATTGCGCGGTCGTGCGACGCTGCACCCAAACAAAATTGACGTCCTTTTTTTCCCACAAATAGAGCTTTCTTTTGGTGGTATTTGATCACCTCTGCGTTTTTTATTCCCTGCGCTATAAATAAAAAAAGAGCGTCAATTTTGAAAAAAATTCAATATTTTTTACTTTTTGCTATAATAAATATCCCCAAAAAATATATAAAAAAAAACATTTTTTTCCTCAGTTTTGGCTGATATGTATTCTTCTACATATTTTTAGTAAAAAAATCGCAATAAGCGTATATTGATCGGTTTGCGCAAAGGTTATAGCGTCTACAAAATAGGGGATAGTTTTATGGCTTTTTTATTATTAATTTTTCTTTTTACTAGTAATGGCGGTGAGCTGCGATTTTTATCAGGACTGCGACATTATGGCGGACACGTCGGACAATATTGACACATTTTTTGGGACCACTGACATTTTTACAGCAGTCAATGTTATAAAATTGCATTGATTACTGTAAAAATGTCACTGGCAGTGAAGGGGTTAACCACTAGGGGGCAGTGAAGTGTTAAGTGTATCCTAGTACGTGTTCTAACTGAAGGGGGGAGTGGACAGTGTAGGGGACATGACAGATCATCTGTTCATACTCTGTATGAACAAACGATCTGTCTGTTCTCCCCTCAGAGAACCGGAAACTGTGTGTTTACACACACAGATCCCGGTCCTCGGTGTACCCCGAGCAATCGCGGGAACCCGGCGGTGATTGCGACCGCCGGGCACTCGCTTCGGCTCCGTGGGCGAGCAGGGGGCGCGCACGCGCCCTCTAGTGGTCATCTATGGTACCGACGTACCATGACTGCGGTGGCTGGTCGGCATGCGGTTAAATGATATTATTGCAATATCTTTGCATGGAGTGACATTTTTGAGTTACTTACCATATGGTCACTAATATTTGGAAATTATAGATACCTTATCTACATAGTGATGTTTGACACGCAGCGGGGAGATTTCCATCTGCGGATATATTTTTATGCTGACAAGATAGTGAGACCTGTTGATTTTCAACAACCCCTGAATGTGTCCTGACGAAGCAAAACAGCGAAACGCGTTGACCCACAGGGGCTCACTGCTGTCTATATGGTGTTACTATTTTGTTCACGCCATACACTTATGTCTATTGTGTGTTATTTGTTTTTTAACCCCTTCCGGGCCACCCACCGTCGTTATACGTTGGTACTTTGAAGAGGAGTATCGTTGTTATGGTAGCAGATAGCTGCCATAACCCCAGTATCCTCTTCTTCAGCGGGCGGTCCGTTTTCAGATAAAAGTGGTCTCTGCGGCAGATTCGCCGCAATATCACTTTTATCGGTGGGGGGGAGAGGGCCCACCTCCTGCCACGCTCTGGTGTGCTCTGGTGCGCTCCGGTGCCCTCCGCCGCTTACCGGATCCATCGGCAGTGGCGGAGGCAATCGGATGTTTTCCCTAGCCTGACATGGAGACGAGTGAGGGGAAGATGGCCCCCACCCGTTTCCATATCATTGCAGGGCGGAAGCGACGTCAAAAACGTCACTTCCGCCCATAGCTCTTAAAGGGACATTTTTTTTCTTTGTATTTTTTTAAATGGCAAAATTTTATTTTATTTTTGTATTGCATTTCAGTGTAAATATTTGAGGTCTTTTTGACCCCAGATCTCATATTTAAGAGGTCCTGTCATGCTTTTTTTCTATTAAACATTCCTTGTAATAGGAATAAAAGTGACACTTTTTTTTTTTTAAACAGTGTAAAAATAAAAAATAAAAGGTAAAATAAATAAGAAAAAAATAAATTTTAAACGCACCCAGTCCCGACGAGCTCGCGTGCAGAAGCGAACGCATACGTGAGTAGCGCCTGCATATGAAAACGCTGTTCAAACCACACATGTGTTGCGATCGGTAGAGCGAGAGCAATAATTCTAGCCCTCTGTAACTTAAAATATGCAACCTGTACAATTTTTCAACGTCGCCTATGGAGATTTTTAAGGGTAAACGTTTGTCGTCATTTGTCGCCATTCCACAAGCGGGCGCATTTTTGAAACGTGACATGTTGGGTATCAATTTACTCGGCATAACATTTTCTTTCACAATATTAAAAAAAAAATGGGCTAACTTTACTCTTGTCTTATTTTTTAATTAAAAAAAAGTGTATTTTTTCCAAAAAAAGTGCGCTTGTAAGACCCCTGCGCAAATACGGTGTGACAGAAAGTATTTCAATGACCGCCATTTTATTCTCTAGGGTGTTAGGAAAAAAAATGTATAATGTTTGGGGGTTCTAAGTAATTTTCTAGCAAAAAAAAACAAAAAACTGTTTTTAACTTGTAAACAACACATCTCAAAAAGAGGCTCGGTCCTTAAGGCTCGATTCGCTGCAAAAACGTGGTACTTGCGTTTTGGATGCGGGTCCATTGAATTCTATTACATGCAAAACGCTGCATTTTGCATGAAAAAAGTCCCCGACCCTTTCCAAAAACGCAGAGGCACAAAAATGCATTGATGTGAACATGTTCCATAGGAACCCATGTTAAAATAAATAAATAAATAAATAATAAAAAATTTCTCTGCAAAATGCAAAATCCATCAAAAAACGCATTAGTGTGAATCAAGCCTAAGTGGTTAACTGCATGTGTATTGAATCCACCTCTAGACCATTGTGCCCGATGTTGCATTGTTGGGCATTACCGGCATAGTTAGTTTTGCTAAGCAAGGGCCAATCCCTTAATGAAAGAAATTGGCGTAATATCTCATAGGGAACTTCTAACTGCTAGAACAAGAGACTTGGCTTTTTATGGTATACGCTGCCAAAATATTAGCCCTCTATGTTGGATATTTTTTTGCCAATGCACGGTTTCTCACTTGTTGAAGGATGTTTACAGTATCAAGATATCAAGTGCTTCCAGTCCAAAGTAATTTAATGAAAGTATGGTAGAACAATTGATGATTTAATTCATTTGTATTTGTGTCTATCATTTAATTATGCTAAATAAAGTTGTTTGCAGCATGCATTGATTGAGTGGAGTACCATATAGTGGAAGGCTAGTTCATCCTGTATGTATTTTTTGCCCCTCTTTAGTAGTGTATGGAGGAAGTTGAGGTCAAAACTAGGTGTTTTAACCTCTGTTATTTAATTCGTAGCCTTACCACTGACTCCCTTCTTTCTGATGAAATAAATTATATAATGGACAACAGGTACCTTACTGGATTCCTGGACAGGTAAGTGTCCTTATATTAAAAGATTTCATCTACAGTAATTCCCAGAGTTCAGCTTTAAAGGCAATAATAGGCTAATTACATGTTGGTTATTGTAAATAAGCTCGGCTTAGGGGATGCCTCGCCTGTCAAGTTTCTAAGACTCCTGCTTGTAGAACTTCTGGAATGTGTTTTCACCACACTGATTTTTCCCAGATGTTGCAATACAGTGACCTGGTCTGCCATGACTAGAAAAGGACTTCTGCGCTCGACTGGTGCTGCGTCACTCGACTTTGAACTTATGTAAGTTGCAAGACAGACCTTCAAGGGAAATTCCACCTTTCCACCTCCTACCCTGTTTAACAATACAAACATGCCTGAACTGCCACACTGTAATACTATTTAAATTAAACGATCACAAAGCATATTAAACACCAATAACCCATTTGTTATGTAGAACCCTCTTAGGTAGGTGCTAGAGAGAGAATAATTTTTGGGGTTTCCCTGCCTAACAGGGGGACTGCCAGGTAAATTTAGGTGCTCTCTGCCTACCAGGGCTCAGTCGCTGCTCATGTTTGTTAGCCTGTTTCACAACTCGTCCAATAGAATAGGGCTTATTGGACAGTGGGATGAAACCTGACAAATGGGAGCATAGGCGTAGGTACAGCCCTGTCCATTGGCAGAGGAAGGTGCCTCAAGACATGCTGGGTGACTGTATATATGCCTAGAGGACATGTGCTCGGGGTCTTCGGCTGGAGAGCGGGGTTCCCAGGGGGAGAGGGTTGCTGCCCCTCCTCTGTACTGGCTGCCATGCGGCCTCAGGTAGTCAACCCGAGGGCCGGAGCTGCAGAAGCTGCAACCCAGATGTCCTGTAGAGCTAACTAGGGGGGAGACGCGTCTAGATGGATCTGTTAGTACAGATGGCTACTGTGAGTACAGATCTGTGTCTAGGGGCCTGTTCTGTGAAGACCATCCTGTCACGGAACGTCCCACACTCCGCTTGAGTGCTTCCGTCAGTATACCACTTCCTTGTAGTCTGGATACAGATATCAGATATTCCAACCTCTCTGAGCACAAAACAAGGCGACACTTGCTTGTTGTTAACATGGACTGACTCTTTATTTGAAATCTCACACAAATATATACACAGCAGAATGACTAAAACCTAACCTAATTAACATGAGCTAATTAACTAATCCTTTTATCCAGACTAAGTGACTACGTCTCCTAGCTCATTGACTATTCAACACACATTACCATAAACATCAACACAGGGTTAATTAGAACAAACAACAATGAGTTGAATACCCTTAGAACCTGTGGTAAGCCAGACTAAACTCATTTGCATTAAACACGTTATAGCTGACATCAGGTGAGTGGAGTTGATGACATTAGCATCTTCTCACAGTATGAGTCCCAACAGTATGACTCAGTCACTATTGCTACTATGGCAAATACAAGGTCCCCAGAGTCTGTGTGTCCTGGGGGACAAGGACCCGAAGCCAAAGTAACAACACCTCAAGGGTACCCCAAATGCCAGGGCCCATAATCTGTAGGCAAGAGGCTCACATTCAGCCCCCTCCAAAAGCCTCTATCCCGGGTGAGTCTGTCACACATCCCTCCTGGCTAGTGAAGTCAGTGGACAGGTATGACCTAAAGGGGATACTGGAGAGTGTCCTGAAGATGAGTGTTGCATTGAGTCTGCTGCCAGAGCGAGCAGAGGACTTATTCTTCCACGCAGCCATAGTGTGGTCCAGCAGAGAGCCTGCTATGCAATTCATATTAATGAGGTCAAGTGAGAGTTGTCCTCGTCTGTGCATAGTTCAAGTTGGAGTATCCCACTAATCGCTTCTCCTATCCAAGTTCTACCAAAAAAAACAAATACGTAAGACTGATTATTGGATGTTGAGCAGAAGAGTGTGAGGGTGATAGTGTGAAAATACCCAAGTGTCTGGCTGCAGGATAATCAGAGGGAGGCCCAGGGAAGACTATACTCAGCAACCCCTACAGGGGCAGTGCTACATTTATTTTTATCTGCAGCTCTGGATATTGACCTGATTGTCTTGTCTTGTTGACCACTTTCCCAGGAGAATTGCACAGTTTTTGTAAACCAAATAATTTGGTTTGCTAGATAACACACCAGCAACAGTGTTTAATCTATGTGTCTAAACACACATAGGCGTTTAGAGGCAGAAGAAAAACTCACTGCCAGTGCGTCCAGAAGCAGCAGCCTTTTGGCAGAAAAAAAACTCTTGAGATGAAAACTCCTTTAAAGCACACAGATATTTAATACTAGAGTGTGTGGAACTGGAATATATTCTTAAATATAACCAATCAATTAAAAAAATATAAATCTGATGTGTTTGGCCTCCAAATGAAAGCCTGGCCTCGTATTATAGCGTACCACAGAACATGTATAGCAGGTTCTTCCAGATAGCTGAATGGGACTTTAGATTCAGAGATTAGATTCAGGACATTAGAGGGAGAAAGTCTGAAACCAAACAGCTTCTGTTGCGCTGCCCCTTTAAAAAAAAATCTATAATGTCCTCTGACTTTGGTAGCAAAGAAATACACCCTATATTAGTGGAATTGAAGCTGTGCTCAAACCTGCCTGCCAGCTCACTATATAGTTGTAGTTCTTGTAACCCAAGAAGACAAACAAACAAAGGGGGTTTTGCTGGTTACATCAATGCACTATAAAGCCAGTGACTGTTAGCATGCATAATTTACTCCCGCTGCCTCAAGCACCACGACTAACTTGACAGGCAGACTTCTTCTGCTCCAAACACAGGCATCAGACTTTTTGCCTAATCACTCAGCTGCTCCCAACACACCCACCCGAGGCCTGAGCATGAGGGAAAGATCGCTTGGCCCTCTCCAAATATTTATATTCTCCTCCAGAATGCACCAGTGGTCATAACCCCCCTACTGGTTGTCTAGGGGAAATATGAATATTTATAAGTCAGTTTTACTGCAGTTTCTCATACTAATACCAGAGGTACCAGTAACGCCTACTAGCAGAAGGAAGGAACTTAAAGATCCAATGAATTTAGAGGAAAACCCAAATGAACAAGTAGAGTGTAAATCAGCTAAGTTGTCTAACACCCAGCAGAACTAAGTTTGACTAGTAGCCCCTGTTAAGGACAGGTTAGCTAGAATTGTTTTGGGTTATGAATATATCTTTCACCATGGCCAGACACTGAGGTTTGTATGCTGGTGATGTGGGCTGGCTTTGTCTAGAAAATAATGCAGTGGTGGAAGCCCTTTGCCCTCTAGGCCTGCAGAGAGGTTCTTTTGCTTTCCAGGCTCTTTGCCTGGGGGAGGGGCCAAAGCCGAGAAAATGTGTTTGTTTTCCTAACTACTCGTCTAGAGCTGTGGTTCCTAACAGTTTTTCACTTGGGAACCCAGTTTCAGCCCATTTCTAAAAACTGTACCCCTATCCATGGGGATAGGACAGGGTCAGAGTAGATGGTGGAGCCAAAATGTATTTAGTGGATTTGACATGCACCAAAATAATTTTCTAGGATCTGGGGGTCTTCTGGAGTTATGTACTTCTGTGGGATAAAGGGTTAGACATCTCTCCATGATGTGTGTCTGCGCCATGGAGGATTTAGATGGGGCATAGGTACAGCCTGGTGGGTTGCCTGTATGGTGCAGTTCAGGGAGTGTTGCAGCAGGGCCTTCGGGACTCTGAACCCTTGACTCAGGATTCCTCTTGACCCAGGCCTCTGGAGTAGTCCTCTAGGCGCAGGACACCAGACTCTGAATTCAGGGCCCTGGTCTCAAGACTCTGGAGTCCTCCGGACTTCTCTGGACTCAGGACTTTGGACTTTGGATTAAGGATCCTAGACTCAAGACTCAGGACTCCTCTGGACTTTACTATTCTCATGAGCCCAGACTGTAGACTCAGGACTTAGCACCCAGCACTCGGAACCCAACAACCAGCACTCACAGACCCCGTCTATGCCTCTGTTGCCTGATTTGAGGCAGCGCCACTCTTAAGGCAAGAGGAGGGCATATTCCTCCTCCAAGGACTGACTGCCAGCAACTGGAATTTTTAACTTATTTTTGGAAAACATGACCATGAAATTACTCCACAGATGTGCTGCACATGGTATAGCCGCTGATTCCTTTATGATTCCTCATGACCACATGCTATATTTTAGCATATGGACCAATGACCTAAATCCCCACTGCCACTGCCTTTATCCCCGTTATCAAATGTTTTTAAGTATCTCTAGGCATTCCCTAGGTTAGGAAACAAAGGTCTAGAGTGGGGGTCTCCAAACTTTCTAAGCAAAGGGCCAGTTTACTGTTCTTCAGATTTTAGGGGGACAGACTGTGGCCAGTGGCAGTAGAAAATACTCATTGGTTTTAGTGGAAGGAATATTGCCTTATTGTTGGTATCAGTGGGAGGAATAGTGCCCAATTATCGGTGTCTGTAGGAGGAAAAGTGCCACCACTGGTGTCAGTGGGAGGAATAGTGCCCAATTATTGGTGTCAGTGGGAGGAATTGTGCCCCATCATTAGTGTCAGTCGTGGATGGAATATTGCCCCAAGGGCCAGATAGAGGCAAGCAAAGGGCCACATCCGGCAGTTTGGAGACCACTGGTCTAGAGTTTCTCAAATTGGTCCGTGAGAGAGGTCTGAAGAGTCCTATCCTGGTCTGTTGTAGAGGCTGAAAATATTTAAAGGTAGGCATGTATCTGGGCCTACAGAGTTCAGTTGTGGCCAAGGAATAAGGAGTCCTATAGGTGGCCTGTTGTAGAGATCAAAAGATACTAAAGCATGTAGGAATTTCTGAGGTTAATTTTGAGTACCCTGTACCCCTAACCCTAACATTTAAGACATGAATTGCAAGAAATGGATTAAAGGATCTGAAGCCTGTCTGTTTGCCCACATTGGTGGGTTGGTGAATGTTTGGGTGCAGCTAAAGATCAGGATACCAACATGAAAAGCAAGAGAGTCCATTAAAATCTACAAGCTCCTTCCGGAGTCATTGCTACACAAGAATAAAAGTTTTTTTGCTATAGTGGTCCTTTGAATGTTTATTGATAATGGTCACTACAAGTCTGTGGATCAAGTCTGACTGGACTGAAAATAGATCTTTTATAAGGTAAATTGAGCTTTTCTTAGTGATCATTAATTGAGGTTAACAATCACATTCCCTACAAAAGATTTGTAATGGCATTTACAAAAGAGACAGTCATCAAAAATAGAACTGACAGCAAGTAAAAACACAATTTCTGTAAAAAGTATTTGCTTTTAGTTAAATTTTACATTAATAACTCAGAATGTGTACTTACTGAAAATAGACTGTAGCTTAACCAAATCATACGCAATCCTGTTTTTATTAGAACATGATTCACTGTATACCCAATTATGACGCTACTATTGATGGCATACACAGTAGCTACTTGAGGGGACTTGCAATTGGCTAGTAATGGCGCCAAAGCACATGTCACTGCCATGGTTCTTCTTCTGAAAAGTGGCCCTCCTGCTTGATGCTTTAACCCATGGCAGAGGCCTCCTCACAACATTCCTGGCCATTAACCTTTATATCCCCAAAGGAAGGAATGTCCACACAAACTTAAGGTTGCTGCACTTTACTGTTGGAAGGTGGCACAGACAGTCACATCACATCGACATGCTATCTTGGGTTGCTTGACAGTTTATTTAGTGGACAGTCAGCAGTAGTCACATGCGAAAGCATCATGCAGCACTTTTAGTAAACCATGTTCCCTTAAATAGTCTCTCTCCACCCAGGGACTTTAGTATTCACTGAGATAGGATCTCTGCAGTCACTTCCTCCATGGGTACACCTCTCCTGGGACCCTCCAGGGGGGATCGCTTCACTCCAGGGAACTCTTGGCCTGGCCTAAAAGGCCTTTTGCAACCCGCCCTAGCCCCCACCTCCATAAGGGTCAGGAAGTCTAGAGTGGACTCTTCTGAGTGAAGGTCTACCTCTCTCTGGCCTCCAGCCCTGTCCAGGGCCTCCACTTGATGGCTACATATGCATAGTTGTGAGGTTGTCTGGCTCCCATACCCCAACTGCTCTAAGGCTCCTTGCAACCTGGAGTGTATGTGGGGACTGACTCACCCATGACATCACTACAGGAGGTCTCTAACTAAAAGGGGCCTAGCACCTGATGATGACCATGTGTTTTCTACAACTAGACACTATTCTGAAGCAGAGCCACCTAGTGGCAGACTAGCTAACGTCACCTTACATACTCACATGCTTTCTGAAAATTATTTTTCAATCAGCATTAAAGCCTATTTCCTGGTTAAATATTTATTTTTGTAAAATGTCCCCCGGGTGCTATTTAAATTAAAAAAAACAGCTCAGGCTGCAATACCCACCTTAATCTGGAGCGGTCAGTACCTCTTCTCTGCCACAAGATGTCCTCCGGGACTCTACTGTGAAAGCAGATTGTCATGGTTTTGACCCCTGAGGAGGCATCACTGCTGCACCCTATAATGATGCAGCGGGTGACATCTATATTGATCACCCAGCCTGGAGAAGAGGCAAAGATAAAGAGGACCCTGCACCATTGCATGAGCAACCATAAATATTTTGAAAAGATCTTTATTAAAACAAAAAAAAGCAAAAGAATTTAGCCAGTAGGGGCACATGGGGGAAGGGTGGTACATTTTTGGAAGGGAAGGGGGCATTTAAGCCTATCCATCCTTTATCTGTTACTTGCAGAAGGTCTCATCCTCATCTAATGTAAATCCAAACACTTAGGGGTGTATTTATAAAAACATCTGCACATGCAATTCGCTCAGCTGAATGCTTTTCATTGATTTAAAATGGGAAATACCGCATTTGGCCTCTAGATAGCACTAAGTATCATAGGAATCCCTCACGATACTTAGTGCCATCTAGTGGCCAAATGCTGTATTTTCCATTTTAATCAGCACAGAAAATCGCATGATAACATTTGCCCTTTGCCCTATTTGCACAGAACGAAAGTATGTGCACTTTCCCTTGGCAAATTGCTAGGCAAATAGTTTTTTTGCAGCTGCTCCTGTCTCCCAAAAATGTTCTCTGACATTTTTAAACAGCATGCACCTATTTTAATGCTATTTTACCGCGAGTTTTGTGAGAACCTGGCGCGTCTCCAGTTTAGTTATCGGCATCCTTTCAGGAAAAAAAAGGAACATAGTGAGCCGAGAGATATTTTTAAACTCTGCAATCAAATGCTGATCACAATAATATACAGTTGGTAAAAGCGGTTCACTCTCAGTTCCCTTGGTAACAGAAATAAATTCTTCTGATTAGTGAATGGAATTTTATTGTATTAAAGTCTCCCTAACAAAAGACGCTGAGGCTGTAAAGCTACCGTGTGACCGTGTAGATAATGGAGACCAGAGGTCAGAAGGGAGATTGTAATTGTAGTCTTGGGTAAAATAATGATTTTAACATTTACCATATTTGATCAGACACAAACTTGCCTTTCACCTATGTTCAAAAGTGTTAACCACACGGGTGGGGAGGGCAGCCATATTGGCGTTCTGCTCAAAGTGACCCCATAAGTGGAAATGCAACACGTTAAACCAAGTGGCATCAGGTGGGTTCTTCTTTTGGGGGGCGGCAAACAAAGAACACCCCCCCAGCGGCGTGGCACGGCACTGAAATAGCACCCCCCCTCCCCGGGCGGTCCAACACTTATCGGCGTGGCTGTGGGGTTCTCTCCTCCTCTCCTGGAGTTACCCGTGGCAGCTCCGGTGTCCGCTCCTTCAGCTTCCTCCGCCGTGTGTCTCCTCTTCCGCCAAAGCGCTAGGCATCCAATAGGAACGCCTGACGCTTTAGCCAAACGGGAAACAAGTCTCACAGACCTGCTGTCAGGGCTGGGCTCAGCCCTTCCTTCTCTGAGCTGGCCGCTCAGCTGTTGGCTAATTGCCAGCTCCTATCTCTCCACAGTTACTCAGCTGTTGATGATATCCTGCTCGTCAGTCCTACCTACTTAAGCCGTCCAGTCCAGAGGAGCTCTGCCTTCGCCTACTGTCAGAAACCATGAAATCAAGCCGAGACAGAAGTACAGTTAAATCACACTTGTTTAATAAAAAAAGTAAAAAGAACAAACGTAGCCAAAACATAGCCAAAGTTTAGTAACCGGAACGGATAGTGAGCCAAGCCAGAAGTCAGGGATCAATGTAGTGGAACAGCAAGCAGGATATGGAGCCAGAAGGGATGTCAGCAAAGCAAGTCTTGAACAGGATCGCAGGATGTGACCAAGGTGAAGGCAGAGCTCCTCTGGACTGGACGGCTTAAGTAGGCAGGACTGACAAGCAAGATATCATCAACAGCTGAGTAACTGTGGGGAGATAGGCGCTGGTAATTAGCTGAGCGACCAGCTCACCAGCTCAGAGAAGGTAGGGCTGAGCCCAGCCCTGACACCTGCCTCCTGATTGGCGTGGAGGAACTTTAGTGTGAAAATAGCGAAAATTAATTCGCTATGGTCACACAACTGGGTGGCCTTGAAGCACAATGCTATGCGCTCTGAGGCCACCCTTTTTTGAAGCCTATCAGAGCCTCTGGCTCTAATAGGGAGCTTCAAAAATACCCCCCCCCCGCATTGGAATCCATGGTCCAGCGCCACTGATATGTAGATCAGGGGGCCGGAGGAATGGATAGGGGAGGCGGCGCCCGAGCGCCCTCTATGTATGGGCCACCACTGGTTAAACCCAAACTCCAGGCACATATAAAAGGGACAAAGTGTTATCAGCTTCTATCAGCTTACTTCAGCCCCTGTACAATAGAGCTCCAACTGGAGAAAGAGAAGCAGCACACAGGAGCCAATCAGTTGGGCTGCAGTGGAACTAGCATGCCCTTTATAACAGAAAGAGCCAAAGTTAGATTTGCCTAACAACCTATGCTGGAAGGCTGCTACGTTCACCCCCCTCTTAAAATAGGCCCTGTCCTCCTGAGCCAAACCTTGTGACAAAAATGGTCTTGTTTTCAAGAGTGAAGTATTGTTAAACTCCCTTCCGCAAAAAAGTTTTATTCCTATTGTGGGGTCACCAGTACGGTATTTGTATATTGAAATCATATCCCCTCTCAAGCGTCTCTTCTCCAGAGAGAATAAGTTCAGTGCTCGCAACCTTTCCTCATAACTAAGATCCTCCAGACCCTTTATTAGCTTAGTTGGCCTTCTTTGTACTCGCTCCATTTCCAGTACATCCTTCCTGAGGACTGGTGCCCAGAACTGGACAGCATACTCCAGGTGCGGCCAGACCAGAGTCTTGTAGAGCTGGAGAATTATTGTTTTATCTCTGGAGTTGATCCCCTTTTTAATGCATGCTAATATTCCGTTTGCTTTGTTAACAGCAGCTTGACATTGCATGCCATTGCTGAGCCTATCATCTACTAGGACCCCCAGGTCCTTTTCCATCCTAGATTCCCTCAGAGGTTCTCCCCCCAGTGTATAGATTGCATTCATATTTTTGCCACCCAAATGCATTATTTTACTTTTTTCTACATTAAACCTCATTTGCCATGTAGTTGCCCACCTCATTAATTTGTTCAGATCTTTTTGCGAGATCTGATGTGATGTGGGGACCTCTGACGGAAAGGGGCATTCTGATAGGATGGGGTCCCCTGATATGAAGGGGGGGGGGGCACTGATATAATGGGAGGGGCTCTAATGTGAAGGGGGGACTCTGATATGATGGCAGGCCTCTGAAAAAATTTTACCAGGGTGTAGGATGTCTAGCTTATGTCCCAAAACACCAACTCACCTACATCACCTTTTCTAACTACTGACCCATTCAAATAGTATACAGTGGTTGCCCCAGATGGTTTGATCTGACCTCGAGCCACCTGATGGGTCTCCCCGGGAAGCCCTTCAGTAAATATCGGTCTTAAGTTGGCCATAAATGTTAACCTAACCCCATCTGTGGCAAGCAGCATGTTGCCCAGGGCTGGGACAAGGGGTGGGCAGGAGAGTCTGCTGCCCTGGGCGCAATGGTTTATTGCAGGGATGGGGATTCCTGTGCTATTTAGTTCTGTTACAAGGCTGACAGAAGTAGTGACAGTGACATGACCGCTAACCCTAATCCTAAGGAAAGGCATTTTTGCCCTGGGCGCTGGATGACCTTGTTTCGCCACTGATGGTGCCAACTATTGTATTCTGACAGCTGGGGCTGTCAAAATACCCCAAAAGTGCCTGCATCTGATTGAATGCATATGCTGTTCAGCCCAGAGTTTTATGACTTTTGTTGAGCCCGGTAGTGCTGACATGGCCACCCACAAAATACATTTTGGCTGATTCAGAAGGAATCATATGAAATTTGACTGCGCATGGTCAGCTTTAGAGGTCCAGTTTTGCTTACTTTACCGGAGTGAACTGACTTGACTCGCAATCTGCAATAAATAGTCCGGTCTGCACTCCGGAACCCCTTCAGGACCATATTTAGACGCCATTATGTAACAAACACACCGCGGGGCTCTAGGAGCGGTGCACTCAGTTCTCGCCTACGCTTTTCCCTTTCAACGTTTAACTTTCAGAACACTTTTTGTTTTTCTTTCTTTAAACGAAACAAATAAAAGTAACACTTTGAAACACCATGGAGCTCAGATTAATCCCACATACCTAGGTCTGTCGCTTTAGTACCACAATATAAAAAGCAGCAAGTGAAAAATTCTTCAATAATCCAGCCTGGTGGGTTTAACGCAACAATGTACAGAGGGAGCCGGGCTCAGATGGAAAACAAATGACATTCAATTGGAAGCTCAGTGCTGCCCCCCCCACCCCCCTTCTCGTCTGCTAATCTGGCTAGCTGAAGACCCTGTCACCAACCTCACAAACCGAAGGCTCAGAAAAATCAAGTATTTTAAATGCTTACCTGCAGCATTTTTCTTTGGCTTCTTTCACATTAGCGATACTGCTTACCGGGGTGGATCTCTTTTCAGAGGAAGGTATAGCAGTGGCCGACAGCTGTTCAGGAGGCGCTACTGCAGTGTTTACTTCTCAGTCTAGGAAATAGGTGCTAAACCGTGAGGGTGGTTAAACAAAGATGGCTTCCCCCAAAACTAGGAACAAGTTTGTAGTTCCACTTCTCAGCTTTCATACATACAGTATCTCACAAAAGTGAGTACACCCCCTCACATTTTTGTAAATATTTTATTCTATCTTTTCATGTGACAACACTGAAGAAACGACACTTTTCTACAATGTAAAGTAGTGAGTGTACAGCTTGTATAACAGTGTAAATTTGCTGTCCCCTCAAAATAACTCAACACACAGCCATTAATGTCTAAACCGCTGACAACAAAAGTGAGTACGGTACTTTCCGTCCCCACTGTATATATATATATATTGTAGCAGGGCGGTACCTTACTAGGATCCAGGTCTAATAAACAGCCAGTTCAGTAATGAGTCAGCTGTGTTCTGGGCTTTAAGTAATCACCAGACCAAGGCTCTAGGCTCCCAGTTGGACACGACACCACCCTGCAGACAGGAGGTCTGTGCATGGGAGTTAGTAGGGCTTCACCTAGAAGAGAGGTGGGAGCCAGTGTAGCACGAGGCTACTTGCTGTACGCACGGAGGTGCTGAGCGTCCGGTCTGTGGGAGACAGACCAAGGCCCTAAAGTGTAAGGCCCCTTTCACACGATTGGACCGTTCAGGTCCGCCTGTCAGTTTTGACGGTGGACCTGAACGGGCGCTCCATGTTAGTCTATGGAGCTTCAGATGTCAGCGGAGACATGTCCGCTGACATCCGACCCCGTCTGATCCGCTAAAAGCAGACGGATGGCCCTACGTCCAGGTTCGTCACTGGCGGATCGGATCGGGTGAGATCTGATGAAAATGGACATGCTGTCCGTTTTCATCCGATCCCTCCATAGGCGGCAGCGGCGCCTGACAAGCCCCCCCCTGCTCAGTGAGCAGAGAGGGACCTGTCATCCGCCGGCTCAGCGGAGATCAACGGGCAGATCTCCCGCTGAGCTGGCGGACCGAGGCGGGCTCCGTAGAAACGGAGTCCGCCTCGTGCGAAACGGGCCTAAGGCCTGAGCTGGAGAGCTGCGTTTACAAGCCAGGAGGGCTGAAAATCGTTTACTTTGGTAGCAGGACTAAAATACTGAATACCCCTCTTCTGTGTTTGTTTTCAACTTTCTTTTAAATAAAAGTGGGCAAAACCAGCCCTGAAACGGATAAAAGCGAGTGGTGGTGTCCTTAAAGCGCTACACTTGGAGTGAACCCCTGACAATATAAAAATATATATTGGGATGCTGAGACCTGTTGGTCCATCTTTTAAAGCTGTTACACCAATAAAAGCTTTGTAATCTTTTAAATACACATTTCTTATTGGTTAATTTGGTGCCTTAAAGTCCCCCCAAAAAAAAATCCTTGTTTGCAACTCGGGAGACCACATTCTAGGAGTCTTGTTGGGTTCTACTGGGCACACATGGACAACAAAAAGTAGACGCCGGCCACAGGATCCAAAAATTGCATTGTGTGGTGGCCAGGACTAGCCAAGTATGGAGCTGGGGAGATACAGAGCAGGTTAGATGAGCTCAATGGGGAGCAGACAAACTGGGAAATTTTAAAAAACTGTGTTTGAAAGCTTCCCTACCCTTTAAGGACTTTGAGAAAGCTGATGGAAACTTGTTAAACACCTCATAACACTGTTACTAAAACGATATCAGTATTTGTTGTTTCCACAGGTTACAAATGGTGTGATGTTTTATCTCATCCCGATTTGCTCATCTGTGCAGGGACCAGTGACTGGCACTGAGCACTCTGATAAGAGCTATCACGGTTTCTAGGCTGGACTGTTCAAATATTGTACAGGGGACGGTTACTGGAAGTTTGGGTAAACAGAAGATGAATATAATCCAATCTGATATCAATGGCGAACACCCATAAAGGCCATAAGCATGACTTGGTGTTAAAGTGAATTCGTCATAGAGAAAACAAAGTCAAGGAGACTGAAGCAATGCTGAATCAGAACAGTGCTGAAATTTCACGACATTATAGCGTAACATTCTCAACCAAGGTTTCATGGAAATCTAGAGTTTCTCCAGCGCAACCGTTCTCAACTTTTTTAACCCCAGAGAAAGTCTTGAAATAATTTTCGGGTCTCAGGGAACCCCTTCTAAAACCAGTACATTGTTGGGTCAGTGGAAAAAATGCCCCTTACATTGGTGACCATTGTGAAGAATGTGCCCTTACGGTAGTGGTCAGAATGCCATCCCTACAGACAGCTAAAAAGGTGCCAAGTGGTGTTGGACTGGAACTATTCATCAAATGGGAGGTCAGTCAGCCACAACTTAAGAAACCTCTGCAGGAACCCCAGGTTTTCACAGAACCCTGGTTGAGAATGTATTTTCCAGAGGTTGCTTGGAGTTTCTTGAGCTGTGGCTGCTTGACCCCCCAGTTGATAGTGCATCCCTATTTTCATTAGCAACACTACTTGCCAGAATGTAGGAGGCATTTTTCCCAATGACCCCCATGAATTGGATTTGGCAGGGGTTCCCCGAGACCTAAAGATTATTTCAGAGATTCCTCTGGGGTTAAAAGGTTGAGAAAGTCTACTATGGAATCTTTCTGCATTGTAATACATGTTGAACTGTGTTGGACCCACATGTTGTGTATATCATAGAAATGGTGTGGGAAAGGCATTGACAGCACCACATCCCTGAGAATATGTATGATTAACCCAGAAAGAAAAAAGTGTGTAACTTTAGAGGGGCTATCAATCCTCAGGAATTGATAACAAACACTGATATCTTAAAAAAAAATAGTTTTTGAGAACTACCACTTTATTATCGTTCAGATGTTGTATGATTAGGAAGAGGTGGTTTAGTTATCATGTAATGTGACACCGTTGCTTGATATTTACCTGTAAAAATTTGTACCTTATTGTCTTGTCTAAACTTTTTTTTTTTTTGATCCAAAGAAAACTTTATTAATGCCAGCCCAGTACAATATAGCCAAGCAGTACATTTCAGTTATTGTGCAAAATCAATCAAAAACAGGAAATTCACGGTCCACAAAATACATGCCAGTAAAACCAAAGTCATTACAATCAACTTATCAACCCGAACACAGACATATCGGAACATCATGAGCAATGTACCCAAGTTGAGCATCATACAACATTCAACTCTAATGCCCCGTACACACGGTCGGACATTCCAACAACAAAATCCTAGGATTTTTTCCGACGGATGTTGGCTCAAACTTGCCTTGCATACACAAGGTCACACAAAGTTGTCGGAAAATCCGATCATTCTGAACGCGGTGACGTAAAACACGTACATCGGGACTATAAACGGGGCAGTAGCCAATAGCTTTCATCTCTTTATTTATTCTGTGCATGCGTGGCACTTTGTCCGTCGGATTTGTGTACACACGATCGGAAATTCCGACAACGGATTTTGTTGTCGGAAAATTTTATAGCCTGCTCTCAAACTTTCTGTGTCGGAAAATCCGATGGAAAATGTGTGATGGAGCCTACGCACGGTCGGAATTTCCCATAACAAGGTCCTATCACACATTTTCCGTCAGAAAATCCGACCGTGTGTACAGCCTGTCCATGACCAGATCAGCCGGGGCAAGCCCAGAGACATCCAGCCATGGAGCCCATAACTTTTGGTATTTACGTGAACATTCCCTATGTTGGTAGATAATTTTTTTCTATCCACAAGGTATTACCAACTGCAATGATCCATTTCTTGACTGTAGGAGGGTTTTCTAAAATCCAATGTACCATTATAAGCTTGCGAGCTAAGAATAAAGTCACAATTGCCTCTCTAGTGTGATTCTCCCAATCAAATTCATCCAGTATGCTAAGCAATCAGGGTTCGGGGTCCAGAGGCAAAGAAACCTGGTAGATCCTGTTTAAAGTGTCTACCACCCGTCTCCAATACGTGTGTAATTTTTGGACACCTCCACAATAAGTGGATCAGATCACAGTGATCACGCTTGCATCTAGAGCGCATTGAAGTAGACAGAAAACCCATAACGTGCAAGTGAAGTAGACCCTCAAAAGAATATGTAGCTGAGTCAATCTCTGTGTCACGTTCAATGAGCAGGTCACTACAGTTTTCAGGGCTTCCTCCCACTGATCCACTGTAAGCTGGCCAATGTCCCCCTCTCACTCCTCCCGCACTCTTAGAGGGTGCTTTTTCGAGAAAGATTGAAGTAGCATGATGTAATTGTCTAAACTTCTTTAATAAAAAAAATGATTGTAAAAGAAATAAAATGAGTATTTGCTTTGCTTTTGGCTTCAGAATGTAAGGTTCTTGAGAACTTCTCTAGGTGATTTTTGGCACTCCTTTCTTTTCTTTTATAAAGTTTTATACTTGACTTTTGGAACATACTTATACATGGGATCTCCTGTTCAGTGGTATGTTTTTCCCTTTGTGGGATATGTACATTGGGTGCCTCTGGTATTGTCTTATTTTGGAGACCTGGCTAAGTTCCTCTCTCGTTTTGATCATAGGGTCTTAAGGTGTGTTGACTTCATGGTCTAAGTCCCCCTGATGCCCGTCTGACCTCCTTTGGCCGTAATACTCCTCCCCTGGTCTGGGTTTGTACAATGCAATTCATCTTAATCTTATTTGACCTTTGTAAGTAGGATTCATTTTTCTGAAATGCATATGACAATTATATTATGCCTATAAGTTAATTATATTATGCATTATAATCATATATATGGTTTTCAAATGTTTATGAATGTATATACTGTATATATATATATATATATATATATATATATATATATTTTTTTTATATTTGTGTCACTAGCACTAGCACCTTGAAATCTCCTGAAGAAGCACAATCCATGAAACATGTTGAGACGCAATATCTTTCTGCCCCTGCTCTTCAGCAATAGTATGCTATGTGATTTTTTTTCATATTTTTGTGCAACATATGTTATTACGAAATTGGTGGTCAATTATAATATCATTGCAATGGGAATACACAAGGTGTTTTGTCTTGTAATATGATCATTTTTACTGTATGTTAATTATATTATGCATTATAATCATATATATGGTTTTCAAATGTTTATGAATGTATAAATGTATTTTTGTCACCAGAACCTTGAAGTCTCCTGAAGAAGCACAACCCATGAAACGTGTTGAGACGTAATATCTTTCTGGTCTCGCTCTTCAGCAATGATATGCTATGTGATTTATTTTTTTTATATTTTTGTGCAACATATGTTATTATATACATATGTTATTATGTAATTGGTGGTCAGGTCAATTATGATATCATTGCTGGGGGGATACACATGGTGTTTTGTCTTGTGATATGATCATTTTCTATGGCTATTATTATTATCATTATACAGGATCTATATTGTGCCAACAGTTTGCACAGCGCTTTGGCTATGTATGCACATTTATTGTTATGACTGTATTTTGTTGGTCACCTTTTTAACATACAAATCCTAATAAAATAATGTTTTTTTTTTTAGATATTAATGTTTGTTAGCCTTTCTTGAGCTTTTATAGCACCTTGAAAGTCCTATACTTTTTTCTTTCTGTGTTTCTGTATTATACACGTTGTATATGTGATTTCGGCATGCTCATATTTAATGGACCCAATGCATATCCAAACAGCTTTCCCTGACTGTTTAATGATAACCCATTAACTGTGTTGTGGTGCGCTGGGGGGGATAAAGGGTCAAGTACCTTGTAAGGTGCATGGATGTTCTTTGATAACCTATAGGAAATATGTCCACAGGGACTACAAGGTGCACCAGACAATGCAAGTAATAACAAATGCATATGTGTAAATGTGTTCTTTGAATGGAGTGAACCAAACCTGCTGATCTACAGCATTTCATTCTGCATCCACAGCATACATGTAATCAGAAAAGATATTTCTATATTGTGTTACCCTGCTATACAGCATTCATCTTTCTTCACGTGTGTCAGCAAAAATGTAATATATATTAACATGACCATACTGTAATTTTGCACAAGCTATTTGCACCTACAGTGATTTAAGTTCTAAATATGCAAATACATTCCCCTGCCACCCTTTTAATTACAGTTATTAGTTGTCAATGAAAAATAAATAATAATATAATATGATTTTTTAATACTGTACTTGTATCTGAAAATTACAATATTAAACAGATGAACATTGCCACCATGACGCAGCAGTAGCGTGTGCAGTGTCATGTGGAGGCTAAAGGCTTATTTTGTCAAAGAAGCTTCAAGTCTGAGTGTGATCACTAGATACAGGGCCACTAATAAGGCAGTACAGCCAGCCCACCTGTACTGGGCCCAAGTTCCATCAGTTCAAAAGGGGGATCCAGGCACCTGCTGAGTAGGAGGGCTGGTTGTACTGTCTAATTGCAGACAACATTCCCCTTCTTTCCTCCCCCCTGCAGCACTGCCAGCTTCTCATCATCTTTCTCCCTCCAGGTTCACTGCCGGGAGATTGGTTCTAGCACATGCGTCTCTTCCATCTGCTGTCTGGCCCCCCTGTGTGCCTCTTTCCTCCGCAGTGCTGCTGGCTTCCCTCCAGCCTCTTCTGCCGACAGCTGCTGCAAGCTCACAGGAAGTTTTTTTAGGATGGAGAGCGGGGGGAAAGGGTCAGTAAATATATAATTTATTGGCCCCTTCCTTTCCTAAATGAACACAGTGAGTGATCGGTACCAATCACTCCTGTGTCCATTCATCACTGACGCATAGTAAATGGTATTTATCATGCTTCAGTTTGTGAATAAGCAAGAAGCCTCAGAGCACTTTCAATTCATTCATCTGAGGCTGCAAAGAAAGGCACTGATAAATCTATGTCCAGTTCTGGCTGGGGGGGGGGGCTGTATGGGGCCCTGTGATTTCTAACAGCAGCCCTGACTGGAAGCACTTAGATTGGTTCCAAATCATCAGTTTGGACCTGGGCAGTTAGTGTATCAGCTGGGATTGGGAGCCACCAGCCGTGCAAAGGGTTCTCATGTGTCTCTCAAATAAAAGATGTTTATTAATGTATACTTCACACTTGAAACCCTGCTGAGAAACACTAAAGAGGAGTTCCATCCGAGGTCCATTAAAAAAAAAATTAAAAGTCAGCAGCTACAAATAGTGCAGCTGCTGACTTTTAATTGGACACTTACCTGTCCCAGGGTCCAGCGATGCGGGGGATCGAAGCCCCGCTCGTCTCCCCCTCCGTTCAGCGGCGCCGGCATTGCAACTGTGGGTGCCGGGCTGTGGCTTCGCAGCCTGGCACCCACTGCGCATGCGCGAGCGGCGCCGAGCGCCGTGATTGGCCGCTCAGTCACCTGGGACCTGTAATGGGTCCCAGATGATTGACAGGAGGGAGGGAGCAGAGCTGAGCCCTTCCTGTGCCAAGGGGGGAAGTGATGTCACCAGCCCAGGCACTGGAAGAGGCAGACTATGAGGGACCACCTAGCAACAGGCATTTAGAGGTAAGTAAAAAAAAATTAAAAATATCCAAATGTTTTTTTGTATTTTTTTTTTAGGATTTTTCATGTAGTTTTTTTTTTTTGGGTGGAACCCTACTTTAATACAGCAATGGTGGTTGGGAATGGGTTAAAGATCAACTCATTTTTATAAAGTGGAGAAACTGTGGCACTTTTGTCAGGTTTTTATTGTTGTCTAGGTACCCAATTGGAAGACCTTCCCTCCTTCTCATGCCCCGTTCACACGGTCGGACATTGATCGGACATTCCGACAACAAAATCCTAGGATTTTTTCCAACGGATGTTGGCTCAAACTTGTCTTGCATACACACGGTCACACAAAGTTGTCAGAAAATCCGATCATTCTGAACGCGGTGACGTAAAACACGTACGTCGGGACTATAAACGGGGCAGTAGCCAATAGCTTTCGTCTCTTTATTTATTCTGAGCATGCGTGGCACTTTGTGCGTCGGATTTGTGTACACACGATCGGAATTTCCGACAACGGATTTTGTTGTCGGAAAATTTTATAGCCTGCTCTCAAACTTTGTGTGTCGGAAAATCCGATGGAAAATGTGTGATGGAGCCCACACACGGTCGGAATTTCCGACAACAAGGTCCTATCACACATTTTCCGTCGGAAAATCCGACCGTGTGTACGGGGCATTAGAGACAGAATGTCACAGGCACAGGAAGTTAAGAAAAATCTTCCCAATGGTGACAGTGACAGCAACAGCCAACAACAACACTTATGTTTTTCTTTGATCCTATGGGGCCCCGACAATAAGATCTCACTATACTGGGTTTTCTGTTGTCATCATTGCATAATATAAAACTATGAAAACAGTGGAAGGTTTTGAAATGTTCATGTGGGTGTGTTCCAGTATCATAAACTATAATATTTACTTACACCTCCAATCCTGCTAATTAAACATTTCCAGATAATAGGCCCTTATCAGACTTTTTTCTTTATTTGATCAAAGTGTTTGACGTAAGTCAGTATTTTTGTTTCCACTTCACAATGCAATGACATGGCAACGAATGTCCGGACATTTTCGGAGCTCCTTGTCCAGATTCTCCTTGTGTTTATGGGAGACTAAAACTCATTTTTTTTGGTCTATTTTTTTAAAATCCTATCTCTGGAGATTCACAAACCTCCTTCCCACACCTAGTCCCCAATTTGGAAAAAAAAAAAAACTTCTGTTGTCCTTATCCCTCATGCTGGTGCCTCTTCGGGGTGGAGAGACCAATGATCCAGTGCTGCAGTTCATGCCCATGCCAACCAGACGCTTCCTCATGACTCCGTCACACCATGCAGGGGTCTTCAAGTTACAGCCCTCCTGGTGTTAAGGAATTGTATGTCCCATGAGGTCTTTCAAGACTCTGACAGCCACAGGCATGACTCCCATAGGCATGAGGAGACTTGTAGTCCATAAACAGCTAGAGGGCCACAGTTTCGAGACCCCTGCAAGCCTTTAAAGAACCCACCACTGGACAGTCAATGGAAAGCGTCCATATCACCCAGGCAGTGATGTCTGATGACGAAAGGAAACCCGGAAACGCAAGGTGTAATGTGCCCACCCCAACCAGTCCTTTGCTCTTGGCTCCATCCGACCATGCAGGGGTCTTTAAGTTACAGCCATCTAGGTGTTGAGAAGCTGCAAGTCCCGCGAGAACACACTTGCACAATAATGATACTGCAACCCAAAGCTATATATCTGTCTAGTTGGTTATGTCAGACTAACTATGAGTAAGGCCTTGATAGGCTGAAATGTGTTAGTGTTGGCTCTGTTTGGAACATGTGTATTCCTTGGATGAAATAAAGAGACATTTTATTCATCCTCACCTGGTTGCCGACTATTTCTACATGCAAGTCCCGTGAGGCCTTTGAAGACTCTGACAGTCACAGGCATGATTCAGGCAGGAGCATGATGAAACTTGTAGTTCCTCAACAGCTGGAGGGCCATAGTTCTGAGATCCCTGAGAGCCTAAGAGGAACCCACCACTGGACAGTCAATGAAAAGCATCCATATCACCCAGGTAGTGATGTGGATACCAGAAGAAAGAAAAAGAAAAGATACCCAAGACCCAAGGTGTCATGTGACCCTTGGATTTAGGTAAGTAAAAGGGTTTTTTTAGCTTAGGGGCTTTGAGTGATTAGTCAGGGAGGGGGTAATGATGCCCATTGCTAAGTTTTATTATCTTCTTTTGAAAACAAATATTTTTTTTAACTTAAATATAAAATTTTGTTTTTGGCAAGTAGTGGAACACTTCATGGGGGCAGTCCTAAAACTTTGTCCTCCAAGAAGAAACAAGTTCCCCCAATGAGACTTAACACTAGTCTTGGATTTCCTTGCTCGGGCGCCTTTTGTACCAAAGGAAAACTGTACCCTGTTGGACATCATCCAAAAGGTAGTATTTTGGTGGCCAGAACATCAGGAGTTAGAGTGTTGGAACTGCAAGCTTTGAGTGTGGCAGAGCCTTATGTTCTCTTTTTCCAGACAGATTCGTGCTTAAACCCCTTGAACACTTTGTAAGGTGGCTTCCATCTTTTATCTAACCAAGGAATGGGTGCTGCCCAAGCTTAATTGTCTTTTGAAAACTAATCGTGTTTTTTTGTTTTCGCTCCAATTTCTATTTTGCAAGCAGCGGAACGCTTCATGAGGGCAGTCCTAAAACTTTGTCCTTCAAGAAGAAACCAATTCCCTTCAATAGGACTTAAAGTGTTTGTTACCCCAACATTGTTTTTTGTGTTTGTTACCCCAACATATTTCCTGATATGTGTCCGCTGTACCATGTACTTGTATGAGAAAGTATCCTGTTCTCTTTGTATTGCTTCCTTTATGTGAAATCCCTGGTGTTCCTGCAAGTCCCTCTGCTTTCCTGTTAAAAACTGACCACACTAAGCAGGATAGTACACCGTGGTCAGTTCTATAGCTATGTTGAGAACTCGGTGTGCTCTTCTCCAATGATCAGACTTGTCCTGACATGCCCCCGCTTCACAGCCTGTCACTGGCAAGCTCAGTGCGCTACTGCTTCTCCTCTCCCCCAGCTCCTATGCAGCTGAGAACAGAGGGAAAAAAAGTATTTATAATGTTTTTTTTTTTATATCTATACAAAAATGTTTTGCGTATCATTTCTATTTTAAACTGAATGAGTTGTTTTACAAGCTGATCGATTACAATCACTTTAACACTAGACTTGAATTTCCTTGCTTGAGCACCTTTTGCATTTATAAGGAAAAAGGTGTTTTGGGACTTTAGAGGAGGCAGTGACCTGGTAGAGTCTCGTACCTCCATCCCTATCTATATGAGAAAAATAAAAAAGGGGTGGGACTTTAAATGAAGCACGCAGTTAGTTAAAAGGTCAAAACTGATATATTGTGTGTATATCAGAGTCAAAATAGTAGTACACAATAGTATTTTATATTACAGTATAATTAATCTATATACATATATAAACATATGAAACATGGTAGCAAATAACAGTGGAGAGAGATTATAGCTACACCACCTATTGGACTTCTTATTGCATATAAAAATTATTGTCATAATTTACAAAAAATTCATATAAACATAATAAAGTTGAAAATGGACACATGATCGGTTTAAACATTGCATGTACAAAAGCTCGACGCGTTTCATGGCATTTTATCCACTCTTCAGGAGCAAGTCTGTGTGTTTCTGAAATGAAATGTATAAGTTTCTAAGTAACTGGCTTAACCACTTGCTTACTGGGCACCTAAACCCCCCTCCTGCCCAGACCAATTTTCAGCTTTTAGAGCTGTCACTCTTTGAACAACAATTGCGCGGTCATACAACACTGTACCCAAATGAAATTTTTATCATTTTTTTCCCACAAATAGAGCTTTCTTTTGGTGCTATTTAAAATAAAAAAAAAAACGAAATTGAAAAAAAAAAATACAAAACCGTTTTATATTTTGTTAATAAATTTGCAAACAAGTCATTTTTCTCCTTCATTGATGTACGCTGATGAGGCTGCACTGATGGGCACTGATAGGCTGCATTCATGGGCACTGATAAGACCGCACTGATGGGCGGCACTGGTGGGCACTGATGAGGTGGCATTGGTGGGCACTGAGAGGTGGCACTGATGGGTGGCACTGATGGGCACTAATACTTGGCACTGATAGTTGGCAGTGATGGGCACTGATGGGTGGCAGTGATGGGCACTGATGGGTGGCAATGATGGCCACTGATTAGCACTGGTAGGTGACACTGATAGGCAGCACTGCTAAGTGGCACTGATGAGCAACTGATTGGCACCACTGGTGGGCATTGATAGGTGGCACTCTTGGGCATTGATAGGTGGCACTGATTGCTTGCACTGTTATGTACTGGTGGGCACTGATTCGTGGCACTGTGGGCACCGATTCGTGGCACTGCGGGCACTGGCAGGTGGCACTGGCAGGCGGTACTGGTGGGCACAGATAAGGCGGCCTTGCCTCTTCCTCTTCAGGACCGATGTCCCTTAACAGAAGCCACGATTACCGATCTTCTGTTTACATCACGTGGTCAGCTGTCATTAACTGATCAGGTGGTAAAGGTCGACCCCTTCTCAAATCTGTGATCACCCGAGTCTCATTGACTCGGTGATCACAGTGCGCACTGTGCATGCCCTGCAGGGGGCGCGCAGGGGGCACGCAAAGGGGAGGACGTCCATTGACATCCTCCCGGCAAAGCAGATCCGCGCCGTAGCTGTCATTCGGCTATAGCGTGGATCTGAAGGGGTTAATGAGTATAAAAAAAAGTGCCTTTTGCATTGACAGAAAACTGTACTCTGTGGGACATCTACCAAAAAGCCAGTAAATTTATTTTACCGGATACATCCTAGGTCAGACTGAGTGGGGGTTCACACAGGGGCGACTTGTCAGGCGACCTAGCCGCCTGGCAAGTCGCCTCCCGTTCTGTACAATGGAACCGTTCTAATTAGGAGCGACGTAAGTTGCTCCGACTTAGAAAAAGGTTCCTGTACTACTTTGGGGGCGACTTGGGGCGACTTGCATAGACTTCTATACAGAAGTCGTTTTGCAAGTCACCGTGGCAATTGTCTGCAGGTTGCCTCGGTGAGGCGACCTGCAAGTCGTGCCGCCCCGGTGAGGCGACCCGCAAGTCGTGCCGCCCCTGTGTGAACCAGGGCTTAGACATCATGCTGCCCTAAGCACAGGTCCATGATGTCCAGGTGTTCTGCAGTCCTAACACACTTCCTAGGGTGACAACGCTACTCCTCCTCAGCTACAGTATTATAAAAGAGTATTTTCACCCTTGGACAGGAAGTGTGTTACTAGCAGGAATGACAGGGGGGAATGAAGGTAACAAAACCCCCCCCCCCCAAAAAAAAAAAAGAAAGCAGCCACCACATCTAAGGACTGGTAAGCTGCAATATATTACAGATTTGTTTTTGAGTTTATTGTATAGACCACCAAACATGAAAAAGCAGAAAAGCTTTAATGTTTCTTGAATTGTAAAGAGTCTTGCGACTACGCACGCATGACTTTCCCCTTACGATTCCCATCCGGAATTTATGGTATACTATAAGAGTTGGCCAGAAAAGGAAAACTGATAACACAGACAACTATCATCTCCAGAGCCTTTTACACACTTCATTGCCTTTGGATGAAAATTGCTGAGAATGATATTAACTTTGAAGGGCGCTGTTCAAACTCCAATGTACCGAGTTCAAGTTGGTCGGGTCATGTACTGATATAGCGGCTGCTTAATGGCTCTTTAACTATGTGCTGGAGAGCTTTATCGAATAACATTATTACTTATCTGTGTGTTTTGTATTTCATTACAACATATTAAAAAACACTAAACTATACCCTTTTTTTTTAAAAAACAATAATCCATAAACGTTCACTTTTTAATGGCCCTGTAATCTATTTTTCATTAAAGAGGTTTTCCAGCCTGGGGAATTACTGTAGCTGCTGACTTTTAATATATGGACACTTACCTGTCCTGGAATCCAGCGATGTCGGCACCCCAGCCTATCTTCAGATCGGCAGTCGGGTGCTGCCTCCGCCATCTCCACTGATGGGAAACCGGCAGCGAAGACTTTCGGCTTCACAGACGGTTCCCTACTGCGCATACGTGAAGCCAGCTGCGATTTCTAATTGGCCCGGCGGCGGTGGAAGGAGGAGGGGGGCACCGCGTCAAAAACAGGTACCTGTTCCCCTCCCCCCTGAAAGGTGCCAAATGTGGCACTGGAGGGGAGGAGGAAGCAAATAAGCGGAAGTTCCACTTTTTGGTGGAACTCCGCTTTAAATCGTTTCTTACTGCATTCTGCCTCCTGATAACGTCCTATTTTTCCCCCTCACACTCATTAGTTTGGAAAGAGCAATGCACTACAGATCCCATAGGGCAGCCTTGCTCAAACTTTTTTTAACATAGAGGAAAGCTTGAAACAACTTTCTGAGTTCAGGGAACCCCTGCTAAAAATTCTATATCTGCAGCTCTTAGAAGCTCCATGCGCTGCATAATATGTAGATCTATCCAATACTACTATACAGTCTGCTACGGCAGGATTTATGACAATACTTAGAGATACAGTACATCAGTGGACACACCCTTCACAATTGAGCCATGCCTACTACCCGCCCCCCCATGTGTTCCCCCGGTGGTTTGCTGTTTTCTCCACCCCGTCAGCTCCCAGGCCAGATGCATCCCGTGGCCGCCTCCTGGGAGATCACTTTTTGAAACCTCGGCTTACGCCGATTTGTAAATATGGGGCTCTATCAGGGCCTGTATTTGCAAAAAAGATATTCTCTGTGACATATATTTTCATTTGATACTTTGTTTTTTTAGATATACTGCATACAAAGAGCTACTCCTGAAGAAGCGAGCAGTGGCTCGCGAAACGCGTCAAGTTTTTTTGATGCTTGTATAACTCTACAATTCTAAATAACTACACGTCATGTTTTTAATCAATCTGTCAACATGCTACCTCAATAGCTTGGCTTTCATGTTTATGTATTTACTCAGGTTTTAATAAACCATGTTACTATGTTTAACTTTACTTTGTTGGCCCCCATGCTCGCCTCATTCAAAGTCCCATGGGCTACTTTCTCTTTGTTGCATTGTTTAGGGGTGGAGGTGTGTCATGGTTAGTATCAGACCTGTCTCTTCTTTTGTATAGTTCATATGTAGGGAGCAGGCCCGAGACAAGAGGTGGGCGAGATGGGAAGTTGCCCTGGCCGCAATGGTTTACTGGAGGGGATGGGGGCCCCTTCCATCTGTTCCAAGATTCAGAGGAGTAGTGATAGCAGCATATAGATATTAAGAAGTGAGGGACTGTTGGGTGTAGGATCCCCTAGGCTTGTACGTCATGAGTGGTGGTGGGGGGGGCGCAGTTTAACATCTTTGCCCTGGGCGGTGGATGACCTTATTCGAGCACTGGTGGGGAGGTGCAGCGTGGTGTGGCTGCAGTAAACACACAGAGTCTGGCTGCAGAGAACAGAACTTATATTAATGCAGAATCCATTCATTCACAACAAACTTGGCGTGAAAACAACCGACCGGGAACACTCACGGTCAAATCAGCAATATGTACTGTAGCAGAGCAGGTCTCAGATATGCCTACGGCATCTGTCTAGAAGCGGAGTTCAGCCTGCAAAAAAAAATTAAAAGTCATCAGCTACAAATACTGCAGCTGCTGACTTTTAAAATAAGGACACTTACCTGTCCTGGGTGCCCGCAATGTCCTCACCCGAAGCCGACCTGTCCCTCGGCTCTCGGGTGGAGGCACCGCCATCTTCGGTAAAGGAATCAGGAAGTGAAGCCCTGCGGCTTCACAGCTTGTTTCCCTACTGCGAATGGGCGAGTCGCGCTGCATGTTCTGAGTAGTCCCTGCTGTCTTCTGGCACCTGTGTGTCTCCCAGAGGACAGCGTGGGGGGGGGGGTGGAGGAGGGGTCGGACGTGGCGTAGATCACCGCGGATACTGCGGCAATCTTTCGCCGGAAGTGGGAGCAAATACCTGTGTTAGACAGGTATCTGCTCCCCCCTGAAAGGTGCCAAATGTGACACCGGAGGGGGGAGGAACCAGATAAGCGGAAGTTCCATTTTTGGGTGGAACTCCGCTTTAAGGGGCGGAATGTGGCCATACCCACATTGGGAGGTTTCCAGAAAGATGGCATGTCCCTATCCTTTTCATTAGAGCTGCACGATTCTGGCCAAAATGAGAATCACGATTTAAAAAAAAAAAAAATCCAGATTCTCTCACGATTCTCGCGCCGTAAAATCTTTCACATTATACAAAAAAAAATTGGGCTAACTTTACTGTTTTTTTTTTTTTTTTTTTAAATTCATTAAAGTAATTTTTTCCAAAAAAATTGCATTTGAAAGACCGCTGCACAAATACAGTGAGACATAAAATATTGCAACAACCACCATTTTATTCTCTAGGGTCTCTACTAAAAAAAAATTATATATATATATATATATATATATATATATATATATATATATATATATAATGTTTGGGGTTCTAAGTAATTTTCTAGCAAAAAAACTTGAAACCAACAAATGTCAGAAAAAGGTTTAGTGTTTAAGTGGTTAAACTTTCCTCATTAACACACAAAGTCTATTCCTTTGACAAATTGTTACAATGTTTATACTTAAGTTCAACTGCTAAAGAATGTTGTGATTCTTGGCAGACTGCCCGTTTTTTTTTTCTTCCTTTCTTTTGAGGGCTGTGGCTTCAGAAGAGCAGAGAGAATTCTCTGCATAGCAAGAACTGTGAAACACTTTTGTCAAGATCACAACAGGGAAAAAAATTGCGATAACGATTCTTGAGGATTAATCGTGCAGCTCTACTTTCTGTACTAGTCAAGAGTCTCTCTCTGCCGCTAATCAGTGTCCCTGTCAGATGGATGACCTGTCCCTACGCTACCTACACGCGAAATGCCGCCAAGCCTGGGAGACTTAAATAGGCTCTGCCTGACCCATGATGGCTGCCAGAGTCACATGGGGTGGCTGCATCCAATCGGATAGCTTTCCCAGTGACCCAGGAAACAATAGAGGAACTATGTTCCTCCTGACTTCCTCTCCCCCCTCCTATGCTTTTGCAGCTGAGCGCCACCTGCAGAGGAGAAAGTATACTGCACCTGCCTACACATAGTTCATAGTCCATCTTGGTAGCAAGCAGTAGAGGGTGGCTACATTCCCTACATACAGTAAGTCAATGGAGAATGAACGTAGCCACCCTCTAACAGAAAGTCAGATCACAGCAGCTGCATTGCGGTGCGTTTGTTTTAACATGCACTTTTTTCATCACTCCCTGGAACATGCAAAGTGTCTGCAGCACAGAAGACGAGTCAATCTTGTGTCGTCTGCTGTTTTCCCTGTGCATAGAGGTGTGCTGCGCAGACATGCGTCACCATTTGTTGCGTCATGATAACAAAAGTAGGGCTTGCCATACTTTTATTTTAACTGCAAACCAGTGTACAGTATATGAACGCAGCACATCAGGGTAAAATCCCCCTATTCATATATACCTTATTTTTTTTTTGTGGCCCTTTGTGAAAGCATTGAAAAAAAAATGTGGCAACATGTCTGGTGTGAATTGAACGATCATTTTCAAAACGACTGTTTAAAAATAAATTTCCTCCACACAACTGCCGCTCACTGGATATTTTCTCTTTTTCGGACCAGAGAGATGGTTGTGTGTGAAAATCCCAGTAGATCAGCAGTTTTGGAAATATTTAGATCAGTCCGTCTGGCACCAACAACCATGCCACGTTCAAAGTCACTTAAATCCCCTTTCTTCCCCATTCAGATGCTCGGTTTGAACTTCAGCAAGTCACCTTCACCACGTCTAGATGCCTTAATGCATTGAGTTTCTGCCATGTGATTGGCTGATTAGCTATTTGTGTTACCAAGCAAATGAACAGGTGTACCTAATAAAGTGGCCAATGAGTGTAAATCCACTTTGTATGTACCCCATGCCTTTGCACACTCAGATCTTACCTTGTAAAAGCAGGAGTGACATTATCACTGTGCTGTACATGGCCTGTGCAGAGAGCAGAGCTGTGGGAGGGACCCAACAGGCTCCACCCACCACAGGCTGCCCGCAGAAAACTACAGGAGGGGGGCGGAGACAAGACCAGTCACCCTGCACAAGGAGAGAAAGCAACAGTGAGCGGTCTTTATTACAGGAAGTCTCACACTGGATTACTGCACAGATCTGGAAGAAATTATACAAATCACACCTGAGATTCAAGGAAGAATACACATGAGGAATGGATTTAGTATTTGTTTGTCCTAGAGTTCACATGTAACACTTAAGTAATGCAGTTCACAATGCAAAAGTGGAAATATCTCCCCAATGATTGGTGTTCACCAGAACATAACTTTTACACCAGAGAGTCACCTTTGTGGAGGGTGACCGGTCACTGACTCTGCTTTGGGGGTCATGTCACGGTGGGTTAGAATGAATGGCGCTGACTGGCAGGTGAATGACCCACAATTCTACCTCTTGTACATTGGAGTATTTTGACTGCCGCTGCGTCTTTGATTCTGATGATGTTTGTTTCTCTTTTTTTTTTTACCATTTTTTTTTTTCATGAGACAAAGGTCAGAGCCCCATAGATACAGCAGCAAAGCACAGTGTGTATTTTGACCCTGTGACCGCGCATTCACCCCTCGCTTTGGCTCTTCCAAGTAAAAAAGCAATGCATTCATGTCTGAGGAACCCAGATGTTTATGGCAGTGAAAGGAATCTGCAAGATTTATGCTTTCTCTGTTAAAGAACAACTCCGCCAAGCACTAACGGCACGGAAAAACAAAGACGCCATGATCGCAGTCTGAAGAGTATGGTTAATACACCGCGGGGGGGTTGCCATACGTACCTCAGCATTCACCATTTGCGGCAAGAAGGCGCCTGGCTTTAATTGTTTTTTTTTTTAAGTGTTGTCATGCTGCTTTTTAAAAAACATTCTGATAAAAATGAAATGAAATTTAAACCAAAAAGCTGTATGTGTCTCCAGAGGAGGGATTTTCACTCAGTTCCTGTCTTGGTGACACCCTGGGGGGAGATTTGTGAAAACTGTCTTTGTGTTGGAGGTTGTTATTCTGTCTCTTCTTTTATCCTAAACACAATTTAGGAACAGATTTTATTTTTGGACACATTTTGGGGCCTCTCTCTCTCTCTCTCTCTCTCTCTCTCTCTCTATATGATGTCTGTATAGAGTGGCTGCTGTGTGCAGGATCACAAATATACATCTGATCTTGCACTTTCGCCTGCAGGGGGCGCACAACGCCAGTGGGCAGCTTCTGCTGTGATTATTCACAGCAAAAGTCAATCTGCAGGTGTAGGGCACTCAACGTCCGCCAGCACCAATCGTCGGGCAGAGACTCAGAAAGAACCTCTGTCTATGTAAACAAGGCAGAGTTCCGTTCTGACGGGTGGGGGTGGATTTTGTGTTAAAATCAATTTCTTCCCCTAGTAGAAGCAGCACACATAGTAAACACAAACACTGGCTAGGCACACAGTTAACCCTTTGATCGCCCTAGATGTTTAACCACTTCCCATCCGGGCAAATTCTGGCACTTCTCTCCTACATGTAAAAATCATAATTTTTTTGGGTAGAAAATTACTCAGAACCCCCAAAACATTTATGTATTTTTTAGCGGAGACCCTAGGGAATAAAATGGTGGTCATTGCAACCTTTTATGTCACATGTTATTTGCGCAGCAATTTTTCAAATGCGTTTTTCTAAAAAAAAAACTGTTTCATGAATAAAAAAATAAAACAAAAAAACTAAAGTTAGCCCAATTTTTTTGTATGACGTGAAAGATGATGTTATGCCGAGTAAATAGATACCTAACATGTCATGCTTTAAAATTTCGCACACTCGTGGAATGGCGCCAAACTTTTGTACTCAAAAATCTCCATAGGCAACGCTTTAACATTTTTACAGGTTACCTGTTTAGAGTTACAGAGGAGGTCTTGGTATAGAATTGTTGCTCTCACTCTAACGGTCGCGGTGATACCTCACACGTGTGAATTGAATGCACTTTACATACACGGGCGCGACTTACGTATGCGTTCTCTTCTGCCCGCGAGCTCGCGGGGACAGGGGCGCATTAAAATTATTATTTTTTTAATTATTTATTTTATTTTCATTTTTTGATTTTTACACTTTCCCTTTAAAAAAAAAAAAAAGATCACTTTTATTCCTATTACAGGGAATGTAAACATCCCTTGTAATAGGAATAGTGCATGACAGGTCCTCTTTATGGAGCGATCTGGGGTGAATAAGACCCCACATCTCTCCTCCAGGCTGGAAAGCATCAGATCATAAAACAAAAAAACAGGACAATCTCAGCTTTCCAGCCCGAGTGTATGGCAGCATTTACAACTAACGTTATGACGTCACACCCGGGCCTCCGAGAGTCATAGGTGACCGGGGGACCATCTGTGGGGGGTTCTACCAATGTAATGGGGAATTTTCAATGACCACCAATGTGAGGGGGATTTACCCTGACCATCAATGTGAGGGGGAATTTGCACTGACCACCACGTAACGGGGGATTTTATGCCACCCACCAGAAAAGAGGGATTTCTACACTGACACCAATGTAATAAGAACATTTACACCAACCACCAGTGTAAGGGGGAATATACAATGACCTCCATGTAAGGGGGAATTTACACTGACAACCATTGTCAAGGAGCTTTGTACTGACCACCAATGTTAGGTGATACTTCTACACCGACAACCAATGTTTTCGGGAGGATTTACACTGACCACCAATGTAAAGGGGGATTTACACTGACCACCAGTGTAAGGGTAATTCTGCACCTACCACCAATGTAAAGGGAAATGTACGTGGAATTTTTCAACAATTACCAATATAAAGAGGTAATTGTTGAAAACCACCAATGTAATTGGGATTTACACTGACCACTAATGTAATAGGAGGATTCACATGAACCACCAATGTAAATAGGAAGTTACACAGACCACCAATGTAAGGGGGGCCTTCACACTGGTCACTAGTGTGAATGAAAGGATTGTACACCGAGCCCCAATGTAGTGAGAAGATTTACACTGACCACCAATGTAACTGAGACATTTAGCATTCACATTTCTGTGTGTCGGGAATACATGCAAAATCGCTT
Source organism: Aquarana catesbeiana (assembly GCF_042186555.1). Classification (NCBI taxonomy): domain Eukaryota; kingdom Metazoa; phylum Chordata; class Amphibia; order Anura; family Ranidae; genus Aquarana; species Aquarana catesbeiana. The sequence goes on from NC_133330.1 coordinate 27,415,372, forward strand.
TCCTGACACCACAGAAATGTGCTGCCCTTTAGCAGATACACAGCAATGCCATTAATTGTTAATGGCACCCTCATGCATTGGCTGAGTTGTGCGTATTCACATGCACCACAATTCAGGGTGCTGCGGCACCATGTTCTTTTGAAGAAGGGTTCCACCTCCAATTTGCTTACCTTTGCAGAACAGGCTGATGTTAGGCTTAATGACCACAGTTGTAGGCAGGTCTTTCAAGCATGCTCCTTTACCTCCCCAGTGGGCAGCATTCAGCAGAAGTGATGGTAGATATGACCTCAGGGGGACATGATATACATATGAATGCCGCCTTTATTTACATATCAATACCGCGGTCCATGACTATTTACATATTGATGCAGGTTATTTACATGTAAACACAGGGTCTGCAGGTGAGTCATCTGTACACAGCAATAGGGCAGAGCTAGGCAGCAGCAACAGAACTTTACACTGAGATATCGGGACACAGCACGGGACTAAAACTTCACGGGATAAGTAGATTTAAACTGGGATAGTTGGCAAGTATGGGGCAGCTGTTTTGGGCCCCACAACAATGATGGGGCCCAGGGAAGATGCCCCTTTTGCCCTGCCTTAAAAACGGTCCTGCTTGCCTGTAAAGACTGGAAGTTCAGGGAAGCAGCACTGAATGAGCAGCAGTGAAAGTTGTAAACTGCAGGTGCTTGGGTAGTTATTGTGCTCAATGTGTTAGGCTAAAATATGCTGCGTGTTTCATATTGCTTTACACAGGCACTGTAAAAGATTCCCATATTGTATGTAATGTGATTATCTGTTATGATCCTCAGCTCCATCTAGTGGCCATGACGCAATATCTTTCTGAAATACCTCAGTAGAAAAAAAAAAAAAAATACTGCCTAACATTAGAAAGCCATTTATTCCAAGCTGCTTAAAGCTATTTCCGACGTTTCGGCGATCATCGTTGCAAACCAAGCGGACAGCATAGTTCTGGAGGCGCAGTTGGCCCCGGGTACAAATAAATAAATAATTTGCATCGGTCTGCCTGAAATGAATGATAAATTTCTTATTTTATGATGTGTGATGGAACTAAGGTCTGCAGATATCATCTGTTTTAGCGGGCTTCACTATACTTTAAAAGGTGGATATAGTGATATACCAAGAGAGTGATAGCATGAGGGAGGTTTAGAACCTCTGGCAGCTTTTTATTGCTGTGTGTGCACCTGTTGGAAAGGTAAAAATATGATACGAACAAACTCCAAACAGATCAATGATCTTAGATAATGACATGCTTCTAGCCACTGCACTCTGTATACCGGGCTTTATATGACTTAATCCTGACCACTGCACTCTGTATACTGGGCTGTAAGTGACATACTCCTGATCACTGAGCTCTGTACACTGGGTTGAAATGACATACTCCTGACCACTACACTCTTTATGCAGGCTTGAAAATTACTTAATCCTGACCACTACACCCTATATGCTGGACTGTACGTGGCTTAATCCTGACTAGGGATGAGCCTGATGTTCGAGTCGAACGTAAGTTCGACTCGAACATCGGGTGTTCACCCGTTCAGGCGAATACTGAACATTATGGGGCTTTCGTGGGAAATTCTAGTGCTGTGGAACGCCCGTAATACACTATGAGATCGCAGTGCATTGATGTCTGATGATTGGCCAAAGCATGCACCTGACCTGCATCCTTTGGCCAATCACATCACGCTCTGCTGTGAGAGCCATGATTAGCCAAAGGCAGGGTGCCCTTAGCCAATCATGGCTCAGGGGGCTAAGTCCACACACTATATAAGGCTGCTTGCACGGCGGCTGTATATAGTGTTATGAATGAGAGAGGTTAGCTAGAGGCAGGTTAGCTAGTGGCGTGTAGGCAGTTCAGTATATATATATATATATATATATATATATATATATATATATATATACAGGGCAGGCAGTGTAATATATATATATATATATATATATATGTATATATATATATATATATATATATACACAGTGCAGTCACTGTACAGTATATAATATAGCATATTGAAGTGGTTGAGCGGAACCCTATGACAGAATTAAAAAAAAAAAACAGCATGGGTTCCCCCCAGGCCCTTTGGGTCTGGTATAGATTTTAAGTGGAATTCCATGCCAAAATTAAAAAAAAAACGATGTGGGGTCTCCCCCAAAACACATACCAGGCCCTTTTGGTCTGGTATGGATTTTAAGGGAACTCCACACCAAAGTTAAAAAAGAAATTGGCGTGGGGTCCCCCCCAAGATCCATACCAGACCCTTATCTGAGCAAGCAGCCTGGCAGGCCAGGAAACATGGGGACAAGGTGCTTTGGGGTCGCCCCCAAAGCACCCCCCCAATTTTGATGGCAAGTGGCCTGGTATGGTTCAGGAGGGGGGGGTACTCGCTCGTCCCCCCCCCCTCCTTAACCATACCAGGCCACTTGCCATCAAAATTGGGGGGGTGCTTTGGGGGCGACCCCAAAGCACCTTGTCCCCATGTTGATGGAGACAAGGCCCTGATCCCCACAATCCTTGCACGGTGGTTGTGGGGGTCTGTGGGCGGGGGGCTTATCAGAATCTGGAAGCCCCCTTTAACCAGCGGGCCCCCAGATCCCGCCCTCCCTATGTGAATGGGTACCCTAACCATTCACCAAAAAAAAGTGTCAAAAAGTAAAAACCACAATTCACAGATTTTGAGAATTCCTTTATTAAAAAAGAAAAAAAAAAGTGTCTCGTGATGTCCTTCCATTTTCAATCACACCGCCCAACGGACAGCTGTTATATAGGCAAGGACGGACCCACCCTGTGACGTAACTGAGTGACCCCGCCCCTTTTAATCTCATGTGCCATCAGAGGGGGCGGGGTCATCTGGTTACGTCATCTGGTGACCCCGCCCTTGCCTATATAACAGCTGTTACAGCTAAAAGAAAGCAGTCGGCGGGACGCCTCCCATGGAGGCGGAGTATTTTCGTTTTTTTCTTCAATTTTTTGGGTCCGTTGGGTGGCATGATTGACGATGGATGTATATCGCATAACATTTTTTTTTTTAGTAAAGGAATTTTCAAAAACTGTCTTTTGTGGTTTTTACTTTTTGACACCTTTTTTGGTGAATGGGTAGGGGTCCCCATCAACATGGGGACAAGGTGCTTTGGGGGGGACCCCAAAGCACCCTCCCCATGTTGAGGGCAAGCGGCCTGGTATGGTTCAGGAGGATGTGGGATGGGCCCAGCAGGCTCCACCCACTACAGACTGCCTGCCGAAAGCTACAGGAGGGGGGCGGAGACAAGACCAGTCCCCCTGCACAAGGAGAGGGAGCAGCAGTGAGCGGTCTTTATTACAGGAAGTCTCACACTGGATTACTGCACAGATCTGGAAGAAATACACAAAGATCTCCAAGATTCAAGAAACAATACAGATGATAAACGGGATTAGACAATATTTGCTTATCCCAAAGTTCAGCTTTGAACCATCTTTTGACCCTTTTTTCGATTGAAAATAGCTGTGGCTGCTCGTGGAGCCGCTTTAGTAGGGAAAAGGTTAACTGCTTATATGACGATTCCATCCCCCCGGCTTACATAAAAATAGGAAATCCCTTTAATATCTGGCAGGCAAGAGCGTGCCAAAACCCTTCCATCCCACCTACAGAGGAGACGTCCTCCAGAGTCAGGAAACAGACACGCGAGGCTGGAAAAGGAAGAGACATTTGGACGGATTACTTTCATTCTTCTTATGATATGATAACAGATCTGCTGCCTGATATGGTGCCGGCCTTACGGAGGGTCACACGCCAGAAGGAATCAGGGCAAAATAATAATTAGGCTTTTTTGTTTGCAAGCATAAAAGGTATATCTGAAAATGTTTTCCGGAACAAATTCCTCCTCCAAAAATTCTCATTGTCATTTGGGATAATGTTTTTGATTTTTTTAAATTGGCTGCCAGTAGATTATGTCACTAGGGCTGAAGTTAAAGTGACACTAAATGATATCCTTATTCTCCAAAATAATCATGCATACATGTCGGCTACTTAATGTCCCAGTAATCTATTTCTTATGAAAATTTCGTTCTCCCCCTCACTTCCATTTGTCTGGAATGAGCTGTACATTTCAGTTGCGGTCATGTGCTCTGCTCTCTGCACGCTACACATCTCATAGTCCAGCCGTCATTAAATGGTAGACTGTGGTCCTAACACGGACTTAGCGACGCTCCTGTCCAGACTGTCAGCCCGCCAGTCTAACATGGCAGATCCCCGTAGCTCAGCAGTCATTGGTTGCTGGGACCGTGGGCGTCCTAGCAACCAATGACGTCACGTGTGTCCCCCGCCTCCCTATCTCTCTCTGCTTCCAGCTCTCACTCCCTGCCTGCCCGCAAGGCATGGTGTGGCACCATGCATGCGCTTTGCCCCCTTCAGCAATGTTCCCCTTTCAGCTACCGCCCCCTGCAGCTCGCTACCTCTGTCGGCTCCCGCTTCTTGCCTGCCCTCAAGGTATGTTGTTTCTGTGTGTGTATTTCACAGAGATTTACAGGGACATGCTGATGGGCACACTTTTTGATAAAAGGACACGCTGATGGGCACATTTTGTTGTGCCCACCAGAGTGCTCCTTAACATAAAATGTGCTCATTAGAGTGCCCCTTAACATAAAATGTGCCCATCAGCATTCCCTTTATTTTATCTTAATGGGCACGCTGATGGGCACATTTTATGTTAAGTGGCACTCTGATGGGCACAACAAAATGGGTCCATCAGCGTGCACCTTAACATAAAAGGTGCCCCTCAGTGTGCCCCTTAACATAAAATGTGCCCCTCAGTGTGCCCTTTAACATAAAATAAAGGGCATGCTGATGACCACATTTTATGTTAAGGGGGCACTCTGATGGGGTCACCTGATGTAAAGGAGCACTGTGATGGGCACACCTGAAGTGATGGGGACATCTGATGTAAGGGGGCACTCTGACGGGAATACCTGATGTAAGGTGGCAGTCTGATGGGAACACATTACTTAGGGGGCACTCTGATGGGGACACCTGATATAAGGGGGTACTCTGCCAGTGGCAACTGATTTATCGGGGTAGTCTGATGGGGGGTGCCAAATGTAAGGAATTGCTCTGGTAGGGGCACCTAATGTAAGGGGGAACACTAATGGAGACATTTACATTTACAGAGTATTACCAGAGTGTGTGGAGGAAACAGTAACTAAAAAGAAAAGAGAGTGCGGCTTGAGCTAAAAAAAAGGAAAGAAGACGAGTACAATCTTTCATGGCACAGACCGAGAGTGTGCACCCTGTATACCCAGGTACCGGCAACGCTGTATCCTGGCATAGGCCGACAAGGCCCAGGCCTAGGGCAGCACTTTGCAGGGGGGGCAGCACGGAAAGAGTCCCCACCGGCTTGCACTGTTAGTGTAGTGCCAGTCTTATGGGGTGGACTGGGCTGAGAGGCAAATTAGTCTAGCGCCTCCATAAAGTGGCCACACTGCTTCCGGTAGGCGGGCAGCTGGCATTCCGCAACTGTGGGGGGGCGGCACCGCTTCTAATTTTAAATGTCCTCTCATCCTGGACCACAAACCTTCCTCACTGTGCTCTGTGTTTTCTTCTGCACCATTGGCATGCTTATGTGTTCTTAGTCCTCTCCATAAAATTATCAGAATATTGTGCTTAAAGTAGAACTATAGGCAACAATTCTTTTTTTCATTTTGGATAGAGTAATGGAGGGTTTTAGCCCCTGTCAGTTTTTTTTTTTTACCATCCCTGTCCCATTGCAGAGATTTTCCTTCACTTCCTGCCCCAAAGCCAAACAAGAAGTAAGAGGAAATCTTTGCAAATGAAGGGAATCCATTGCTCCCCCCAGGCCCTCAGAACTAGTGTCCCCACTCGAAAATTTCAGGTCTTAAACAGCAAGGGGTGTGACCTTGACAGGAAGGGGTGGGTCATATTTAAATTAGGGGTGCACAAGTTTAGTCAGGCCTAGGGCAGCACAAAACCTAAAAACACTACTAGGTACCGGCGGCTAATGGAAAGCTCCCGATTGCTTCTTGCAATCTGGAGCTTTCCGATCATGTGATCACCTTGACAGCCAATCACTGCGGTCACATGATCATCAACCCCGCCCCACCTCCTGGCTTCTGAAAACTCTTAAAAGGGCTAAGGGGGGTTAAGGAGGCTCGGCAGGGGGTGTGTCTTATGCCTACGTACTTTTGCTAATAGGTTTCTGTCCTTCCCATCTCAAAAAATTGGGAGGAATGCCAAAGTCCATAGTCCCTCTTGGGAGTGAGCAAGAGAGGGTGGCTATGTTTCTATATACAGTGGAACCATGGAGAACAAACGTGGCCACCCTCTAAGAGAAAGTCAGATCACAACAGCAGAGATTGGGAGGAGGCTGAGAGCGACCTTTCCGAGTTAAGAATACATACTGAATAGATTTTTATTAAACCAGAGTTTACTGTCATTGGGAAACTCCCACCCCCAAACCCTAGCTGCTAATTGCGAGACAGGGTGCACTGCATTGTCATCCTACAACAGGAACAGGCCTGTCTTTAATATTGATTGGCAAACACTTTCTTGGGCCCTCCCAAATCCACTTATCAACTATTTCTGGCTCAAGGGGCAGCTGTTTTGGGCCCCACAATAATGACTGGGCCCGGGGCAGCTGCCCCTTTTGCCCTGCGTTAAAAAAAGGCCCTGAACAGGAAGTGCTGTTTCTGGCAGGATCCCAACTGTGACAGACCTAGCCGGGACAGAGGCTGTTGGAGAGGACTGAATGCAAGCCTCTTGCCTTTTGATTATGGGCCCTGGATTTTCAATGGAACAATACTCTTTGTGAGGTGAATTAGAAATCCAGTCTGAACTGTACTAATCGGATTCAGTCATGTATATATGTATATATTGTATGTTGTTTGATTCTGTTGGGGACTCCTTGCTGTGGTCATTTGGGATTTGTGTCCCTGAAGAGGGAGGGGGGATTCCTCCAGCAGCCCCCTGCTGATAAGACTGAATTATACTGTTGGGACACATACTGTGAGGAGATGCTGGTGTCATCAACTCCAACTACCTGTGTTTATGTTAACTGAATGAGCTGATCACATTGTCCTCTATACAATGTAGGAGACGGGACGACTCCTATTGAAGCTGCTGCTATTGTGAGAAAATGTCCTGTGATAATTAACTCAGTCTGAGCAAAAGGTCATGTCTCAATCACCTAGGCTGTATAAAGGATTAGTTAATTAGCTCATGTTAATTAGGTTAATTAGGTTACGTTTGTATTGTTAGAGTAATATGAGCAGGAGGGTGGAACCTCATCTTCTCCTGTATATAAGACTGTATTCTGGTTCTGAATAAAGTGAGTCCATGTTAGCAACAAGCAAGTGTCGCCTTGTTTTGTGCTCAGAGAGGTTGGAATATCTGATATCTGTATACAGACTGGGAGGAAGTGGTATATGACGGAAGCACTCAAGCGGAGTGTGGGACGTTCCGTGACATCCCTGCGTTACAAAAAAAAGGCCCTGAACAGGAAGTTTCTGGTAGGATCCCAACGTACAAAACTTTGCAACACATTCACAGAAAATGATTTATTTAAAAGAAAAGACTGTATACATACATGATGTCTAACATGCTAAGACATGGGGTACTTTATTTTTAATTAAAATTCAATTGAAAGATTCTATTTAAAAAATATATTAATCATAAAAATGTTTTTAATATTTAATGTATAACTTTAGGGTTCTACATCAGACCAAAGATGGTGACATGTGAGGAAGAATGAAGGGCGGGAAGGATTTGGTTACAGAAGAGGACCTGTTGGCAGCGATATGACATTTACGTTCCAGAAACAAATGAGTTTTGGCAGCAATAATTTTCACAGGTCTCTTGGTGTAATTTAATGAGTAGAAATATTTTTGTAGTCTTCATTTTCAAGTGCAAATCCACTTTCTGAGATCACTGATCTCTTTAGCATAGCAATGAAAAGAGCTTTGCAGACAGCTAAGAATGCTCAACTTCTCTATGCTTACCATTTATTTGTGCTTGGAGCATACCGCCATCTGCTGGTAGATTATGCCTACTGTAACATGGGAATTACATTAAGCTATAAACTACAATTTTACAGCTGAACTCTGGCTAAAAACTATATTTGAACATGTGTAAAAATAAATTAGTACTAATGAAGTATATGCCATGTAAAACTTTCACTTTCATTCACTCTGTACAGTACGGTAAGTGCCGAACGTCCAGCGCTGAGGCTCACAGTTCCGGCTGAAGTACACTGATCATAGCAGGTCACACGTTTAGAACCTCATCCATTATCCTAAAATAAAGAGGGAATACATTTTTGGATTTGTGATGGAAATGAGCAGTCAGTCTCGCACTCAATTCCAAGTTCCAGTTCTTTCATATAATTAGGTAAACAGATTACAAGCACCAGCTTACGCATTTCAGTCCCGAGGGTTGGACATAAGACATTAAAAAATATCTTCCATTGGACGGAGGCAAAGTTTTGCTTCACACAGGTTTAGTAGAGGCTTTTGGATTCCTCTTTGCCCACCTCACCATAAACCTTTACAGGTTATAATGCCTTGTTGACCCTCAAGCTCTACTTTACAGAAGCCTGAAACAGCTCAATGCAGTTTAGATAAAATTAGGCTGTATCTGTGCTGTAAACTAAGGGTTCTAGTGGACTTGTGATAGAAGTGAGACATGAAGATAACATCTCTTTATGAAGGCTCTATTAAAAATTCCATACAGCAGTAACTACTCATTCACTTCAATGGAAAGTCCAATACTGGACAGCAGTCCTGTGGGCTCCACTGTAGAACACTGGATCTTGTGGTGGTCCTGAAACCCAATAAAATATTAATTTTCCACCAAGTATCAGTATCTGTAGGCTGAAGTAAGTAAAAGCCCACCAACAATGAATTCATATCTCTATATTGGTGTAGGGATGTAATAATGGAATATATTAATATTTTTGTCGGGAACTTACTGGCTGATTGCCTCCAATAATGGGGTAAATGTCTGCTTGAGGCTCTGTTATCCATTGGGTGATTTTCTGTGGGCCAGTAATTTTTAACTGAAGGCATCGGGTCATCCTTTGTTCTTTTCTCTGCCCTGTTTTTTTGCCTCTGGTCCTCTCTTCTCCAACCCCCTCCCATTCACCTGTTTTTTTACGACCTTGACAACTGCCCCTGTGCAATTTTTATGCTTATATTGGCACGTGTTAGTATTTGTTTAGGTTGGTTACTGGCCTATAAAGGGCATCAGAGTTTGGTTGCATAATATAGTATTTGTTTGACTCACGGTTGTGTTTCCAAACAGTCCTTGTTGCTGGCCGAGCTTGTCTGACCTCATTTGAACTCTTTGCTTTGAGTCTGCTCTTTGTTTTTGCTTTGCTTCAAGACCTATGGACTTCTGGTATTCACATCTCCCATCCACTTTTGACCTCTAACTACACTTCTGTCCATCCCTTAGTGCAATCACCACTTGGTTTGTGGACTTTCTGAAGTTGACCTCCCTCTCCCCCTGGCTAGACCTCCAACTACACTTCTGTCCATCCCTTAGTGCCATCATCTCTTGGTTTGTGGATCTTCTGAAATTTACATTCTTCCTCCTCCTGGCTTGACCTCTAACTACACTTCTGTGCATCCCTTGGTGCCATCACCACTTGGTTTGTGGACCTTCTGGAAATGTTCTACTCCTCCTCCTGGCTTGGCCTCTCTGACTACACTTCTGTCCATCCCTTGGTACCTTCACCACTTGGTTTGTGGACCTTCTGGGATTTACCTCCTTCTCCCTCTGGCTTGACCTCAGAATACACTTCTATCCATCCCTTGGCACCATCACCACTTGGTTTGTGGACCTTCTGGAATTGCCCTCTTTTTCCTCCTGGCTTGACCTCTGGCTACACTTCTGTCCATCCCTTGGCACCGTCACCACTTGGTTTGTGGACCTTCTGGATACTGGAATTGTCCTCCTCCTTCTGGCTTAACCTCTGACTACACTTTTGTCCATCCCCTGGGACCATCACCACTCAACCTGTGAACCTTCTGGTATTGACCCACCTTTCCCCACTTTGAGCCCTCCCCCCCATCAATGATTCTTTTGATTTTGTTCTAAACTGTATTTGGCAATATACAATGATGTGGCCTATTCATTTATCCACAACTCCACAACCCCAGTTTACGAACTGTAAAAAACAATTGGGTGCAATATATTTGTTCTCTGAGCCACAGTTGGTGGAGGTTTTTGTGCAGGGTTCTCAGCCTGACAATAACTGAATGCACTCATGCAACTCTGTACTCCTGCACTACCTGCCTTCTCTATCCAAATACAAAAAATACAGTATCTCCTACGCTATTGTCAGGAAGGACATTCCAGCAGACAGGATGACTCTTCTAGACAGCACCCTGTGCATAGGCCCAGGCTAATTCATGTTCCTGTTCATGCTCATAAAAATTGTGCACATGTTCGTGCACACACATGCACGTGCATCTGTTGCACGCATGCACATCTGTTGCTCGCATTGGTGCCAAGCGAGATATTTAAACTGAGCCTGGGCTATGCTTCAGTGCTGTCTTGTCTACAGCATTCCCGTGCATACTTGCAACCTGTAATGCCGCGTACACACGGTCGGACTTTTCGTCTACAAAAGTCCAACGGACGCCGACGGACTAAAGCTGGCTGGTAATCCGATCGTGTGTGGGCTTCTCCGGACTTTCAGCAGACTTTTTCAGCCTCAAATCCGACGGACTTTAGATTTGAAACATGCTTCAAATCTTTACGTCGTAACTACAACGGACCCCGAAATCCGCTCGTCTGTGTGCTAGTCCAACGGACAAAAACCCATGCTAGGGCAGCTATTGGCTACTGGCTATGAACTTCCTTATTTTAGTCCGGTGTACGTCATCACGTACGAATCCGTCGGACTTTTGTGTGGTCGTGTGTAGGCAAGTCCGTTCGTTAGAAAGTCTGCTGCAAGTCCGCGGAAAGTCCGCCGGAAGTCCGCCGGAAGTCTGTCGGACAGGCTGTCGGACTTTTGTAGACGAAAAGTCCGACCGTGTGTACGCGGCATTACTCTGCATCTGACTACTGTTACCGACCCAGCTTGTCTTGACTAATCCTGAACTCTAACTGCATTGATCCCGGCTTGCCTCTGACCACGCTTCCGCCTGTTGCCCTTGCTGCTGCTCCACTGAACTGTTATTGACTGCATCCTGACATTGCTCCTGCCTACGCATCTGCACCTGATCCATCTGCCGGGGTATGACCCAGTTCATCTGACTCTGCTTCTGTCCCCATTGCTGCTGGACTGCCTGCTGTGAGCCTCTGCCTATATTCCACCGTTGCTGCTCGCTGCCTGTCTGCTACCAGCCTATGCCTGTCCGCTATCTCCAGTGCCAGCCTGCTCCTGTCTCCTGCTTACTGGTGTCCATCCGGCACTCCTGCTCCACTGTGGTCTACTGACGGTCTTCCCCTGCTTGATCCTGAGAGTCCGTCCAGTCCTGCTGCTAGCAAGACCAATAGGCACTCATGCAACTCTGTACTCCTGCACTACCTGCCTTCTCTATCAGGGGTGTAAGAAAGGCCTTTCTCATCATATCAGGCTCTTCCACCAGGTAAGTGACAGCTATGCAGGATACAGAGGTAATATGGAGATCTGCTGGAAGAACAAGTGAGGTGTAGGCGACCCAGGAGATCATCAAACCTGGAAGAATCTGTTTCCCGGTGGATCCCACAAGAAGATTTCTATTGAGTGAGAAAAGAAAAGGCAGTGAGAAAAGTAAGTATTCCATGTCTTATTCTGCAGGTAAACTTGTTTGCACTTGTTTTTTCATGATGGGGTCGCAGACGGGGAATCGTATTTTGGAATGCAGTTAAGCAAGATATAATAATTTTATATAAAGGGCACCTTTATATTCCAAGAGTGTCCTTGGAAAGTCGCTACACTTCTTGCCAATACAAATCTGATTTCCATCAGCTTGGAAATACAGCACATATCACGGGAGAGATATATATAATACTGGAAGACATTACTGATCATGCCAGGTGATACCCTGTTGTCAAACAATGGCAGCTCTGTCCCTTGCCAGCCAAATATTTCCATGTGCCGCCTGTAGACAAGGACATGAGCTGCTCCCCTGTCTGATTTTGTTCTCTGGACCCTCTCAAAGCCATCAAGAGATGGAGCCAGTGCCAACCACCAGTCATTTGTGCCGGGCTCAGCTGACAACTGTTAATAAAAACAGACTAGAAAAAAAAATCCAAATGAGATATAGGGTTAAATAAGGCCAAACTATATTTTTGCACCGAGTGTAACAGCTAAAGAATTCCCTCTGCTGCCAGCGTGTCTGCCCACACATCTCTGGGATGTCAACGGTGTCGCAGCTTACCCAGCAAAAGTGAGATTAAAAGTGTATACAGCAGTCTTAAAGTGACCCTTCCCTCTGTCAGATTCCTGTGCCCCCTGCTGTCCACTGTGGTCCTATCCTTTGACCCCATATGTCACTGCTAGTCCTGTATTGATGTAGAGGAAGGAACCATAGCGTGTGACAGGGGACACAGCATCCAACACTTCCACAAGTATTGAATGCCAGGGGTACTGGAGGCTGTAGCATTGGAATGGAGGAGAGGTAGGAGACACAGATCGCAGGAGAGGCCTCCAAATAACATCCTTCAAATCTCTTAGTATGGGTCTACTGTTGTTCATAGATACAGTATATGCGCAAGGACATGTACACCTGTAGACACCTGTAATGTGTTGTGGAACAATGGAAAAAAAAAAGAGCAATAGCAATTTTTGGTGCGTGGATCTCCCATATGAAATGGGTGGGTGGGTGCATGCAAAAAATGCATAGGTGTGTACTAGCCCTTAAGGTGATTGGAAACAATCGCCTTGCAAAACAAACTATTCAGATTGAAGTAGAAATGAAAGACAAACTATTTGTTTATAGATTTATAGATACTTAAAAACAGTGAGTACCTTTTTCCCCCTTTTTTTTAAAAAGTGATCATTTATTCTCTGTTCTCATCTACATATGAGCTGGGGGAGGTGAAACAGCAGCAAACTGATCTGCCCAGGCTGTGCTGGGGGGGGGGGGGGTGTGTCAGGACAAGTCTGATTATTGGAGGAGAGCAGGTTGCGTTGACGCTGTTCTCTCATGCTTAGTGTGGTCAGTTTTTATTAGGAAAGCAGAGGGGCTGGCAGAAACACCAGGAATTTCACACAAAGGAAGCAATACAAAGAGGACAGAATACATTTTACATACAAGTACATGATACAGCAGGCACATATGAAAAATATGAAATGTTGGGGTAACATATTATTTAAAGGGGATATTTATTTTGTTATTAAAGTGTATGTCCTGGCAAAACTTTTTTCTTGGGTTTGGATGGAGCGTGTAACAGTTAGAGCACCATAGGAAGCCATTTCTTCTTCTTAGCAATCAGCTTCCGGGGTCAAAGTAATCCCCAGGTCTCGTTTCCACATTTCTAAGTAGTGTAAGGCTCCCATAAAATAGCCCATCGGTCTCTCCCCGACAATCCTGCTCAAAGGGTGTTATGCCGCGTACACACGGTCGGACTTTTCATCTACAAAAGTCCAACGGACGCTGACGGACTAAAGCTGGCTGGTAATCCGATCGTGTGTGGGCTTCTCCGGACTTTCAACAGACTTTTTTAGCCTCAAATCCGACGGACTTTAGATTTGAAACATGCTTCAAATCTTTACGTTGTAACTACGACGGACCCCGAAATCCGCTCGTCTGTGTGCTAGTCCGACGGACAAAAACCCACGCTAGTGCAGCTATTGGCTACTGGCTATGAACTTCCTTATTTTGGTCCGTTGTACGTCATCACGTACGAATCCGTCGGACTTTTGTGTGGTCGTGTGTAGGCAAGTCCGTTCGTTAGAAAGTCTGCCGCAAGTCCGCCGCAAGTCCGCCGGAAGTCTGTCGGACAGGCTGTCGGACTTTTGTAGCTGAAAAGTCCGACCGTGTGTACGCGGCATTAGTGTGCAAGAAAATTGTAGGATCGGTTAAGGAGCGAAGGAAGTGGGTAAGCTGTAGCATATGTAGGGTGTCAAAAGAAGAGAGCTCCTGGGAACTTGTCAGTTGGGTAGAGGACAACCATGCAGAATGGCACAAGAAGTGCTGTGCGCACCATTTTTTGGCTTGTTTGATCTGAAGAAACTGTTTGTCTTATGTACCCGGTAGAAAGCCAACGTGATCTAGAATAGGAAGTAGGGGCAAAGGGGCTATTCCTTAGGAGTCAAAAACCTTGCAACACATCTTCCAGGTAGCCCCAGGGGTAGGTTAAGTAACTCCTGGGTGGACATTCTTGGTAACCAGAGGTGCCCATCCAAAGGCATTAGTCTGGCTTTTTACTCCAGTAGGACCCATTGTTTCAAAGAGCTATGTCTAGACCAGTCTATTGCCCTTGTCAAGTGTGAGGCAACATAGTATAATCAAATATCAGGCCGAGTCATACCCCCAGCATCTTTCGGGTTTCAAAGGATGAAATGTTTCAATTTTGGACCACACAAATTTGTTTATATGGGGGTTGGAGGGATTAGAGAAATGTTCTAGATAGCCAGGTGGGTATTGTTTGAAATAGAATATCCAGAGAAGGACATTTTGTTTTATGGCGTTGCATTTTCCCAACCACTAAAGGTTCTTTGTAGACCAAGACTGCAAGTCTGTTTTTAACTTTGACAGTAAAGAGGCAAACTTAGGAGAGTATAATTTGGTCAAGTCATTGGGAAGATGGTAATGGCTAGATGACTGGGTCAGAGCAACTCCAAAATTGTAGCTCTTGTGGTATGTTCCTGGTCTGTTGCCTGCAGTGGTCATGATCTACCAACAGTGCTCCAAGGAAGGAAAACAGGTGAACCGGCAACAGGTTCATGGGCAGCTAAGGCTGACTGATGCATGTGGGGGGCGAAGGCAGGCCTGTGTAGTCTGGTTCAATAGAAGAGCTACTGTAGCTCAAATTGCTGAATAAGTTGGTGCTCATAGGCGTGCGCAGACCATGGCATTAGGGTGTGCACCCGAAGCTCAAACACACGTGTGTGTGTGTATGTGTATATATATATATATATATATATATATATATATATATTTATATATATATTTATATATTTTTTTTTTTTTTTTATTATTTTTATAAAAAATATTTTATTAATTTTTTTATTATTTAGATTTTTTTATTTTTTATTTATATTATTTTCTTTTATTTCTTTTTTATCATAACTTTTTTTAAAATGTTTTCTATTTTACAATTTTATTTAATAATATATTATTATTATACAATTTTTTAGGAGCTCCATTGGGGGGCTTTGGTGAGAAATCAGAGGTCTAAATATATTTTTTAATTATTTTTATAAAAAAATATTTTATTAATTTTTTTTTATTATTTATATTTTTTATTTTGTGTTTATATTATTTTTTTCAATTTTATTTAATAATATATTATTATTATTATTATTATTACTATTATACAATTTTTTAGGAGCTCCATTGGGGGTGGCTTTGGTTTGATATCAGAGGTCTAAACAGACCCCTGATATCTCACTTTTAAGACAGAGATTCCCCAGTCCCTTCTTCTGCAGCCAAACAGCTGGGGGAATCTGTGCAGCACAGCATGATTAGGGTGTGCCCAGGCACACCTGACACACCCTGTGCGCACGCCTATGTTGGTGCTGGTTCGAACAGAAATGTGTCAGAACACACAGACCAATCAGGGTGTCCATTCATGTTGACCTGTGACCACAGCCAAAAGCGCCTACAATTGGCATGTGGACATCAGAACCTCGACAACGGAGCAATGGAAGAAGGTGGCCTGCTCTGATGAATTCAAGAATGGTTTGAGGAACACAATGAGTTTGAAATGGTGACTTTGCCTCTGAATTCTCCAAATCTCAATCCCATGAAGCATCTGTGGGATGTGCTGGAAAAACAAATCGATCCATTAAGTCCCCACCTCACAATTTACAGGACCTACTACTGACGGCTCGGTACCAGATTCCACAGTATACCTTCAGAGGTCTAGTGGAGTCCTTGCCTGAAGGGTTATGGTGGATGGTTGTAATGGTATGGCTGATTGTTGTATGCAAAAAATGCTGAGCCTAAAATTCAGTTTTAAATCCTAAAGCGGTTGTAAATTGCAGGACATTTTTTTTTCTTGCACCTGCAAGGTAAAGGCATAATGTGCTAGTATGCATTGCATACTAGCACATTATGGTAAACTTACCTTAAAACAGAGCTCTTCCAGCACTAAGATGTCAGCACTGCAGGCGCTCTCATCTTCACCCGTCTTGCTTCCAGGTTCACGGACTCCAGCTCTGTGATTGGATGGATCCGCGATGACGCGACTCCCGCACATACACACGTGTGCCGCCGCTCACTGCACAGGTCTCGCCATTCACAAGTGGCCGTTCCTTCAGAGTGCATGTGCCGGTAATGTCACTGGCTGCATATACACTAAATATTTCCTAAACGGCTCACGTTTAGGAGATATTTACACTACCTATAGGTAAGCCTTATTATGAGCTTACCTATAGGTAAAAGGAAAAGATGGAAGTTTACTTCCACTTTAAAAATACTTTAGACCAAAATAGAGGGACAGAGAGATTTGGTTCCAAAGGAGGGACAGTAACTGCCCATACACAAGATAAGAAAATTGTAGGAAAATGTCCGTACGCCTAACGATCGGCCGATTACCTGATCGTTAGTATAGTGCTTTCGACAGCTGATTCCGACTGTTTGGACATCAAAAACTGAATGTGCAGGCTTGAAAATGTTTATCATATGTGAACACAATGTCCGATTTTCAGTTAATTAGTACAGTTTACGTCCAGAAAAAATTGGAAGAGCAAGACTACGCATGCCCGGAAACGAAATAATACATTACAATACAATTCAACACATGACATAATTTCCCAAGTTGTATTCTGTAGTACAAGAATTTTCGCAAGTTGAGTAACCTCTTCATTTTCGATACGAGACTAGAATGCAAAAAAATCAGATGATCATTCGTTCCAATATTCTCATTGTGTGTACGAGACATAGAGGACTTCCGCCCCACCACAAAAAAATGTAAAAAGTCAGCAGCTACAAATACTGTAGCTGCTGATTTCTGATATTGGGACACTTACCTGTCCAGGGTTCCCACGATGTCGGCACCCCAGACGATTTTCGGATCGGCTCTCAGGAGCTGCCGTCGCCATTCATGTTAAAGAAGAACTGCAGTCTGCTCACATAATTTGTAAAAAAAACATTGTCGCCATTCTGAAGCTTCTCTCCAACCACTTTGCATATTATTTTATATATACTGTGATTCTGTACTTGCCAAATATGCTGCAGAAATCTCCCTCCACTGAGTCTGACTGCAGCCATTTTAACGGTGGGCAGCTAAAGCTGCTGCCTGTTCACTTGCTGGATTTACACACAGCTCTCATTGGCCCTCTTATGACTCATCCCCTCTCCCTTCCTGGCAAACTCTCATGAGAGTGAGAGAGAGAGCTGTGCATGATGTCATAAGCCTAGGCTTTTTACTAGACAAGAAACACGAAGTGGGCTGTATAAGGTATTTACTGGCAGGAAAAAAAAAAAATACTCCCTACTGCGCATGTGCGAAGCGCGCTGAGCTTTCTAACTGGCCCAGTAGCGGGGGAAGGAGTAGGGGGGCTGAACTTCTGAGGGACGGCGCCACGGTGCTGTTTTCTTAGAAGTGGGAAATGCTACCTGTCAAAAACAGGTACCCATCCCCCCCCCTCCCAGAAAGGTGCCAAATGTGGCAGCAGAGGAAGGTGGGGGCAGATAGGCAGGCGTTCCACTTTTGGTTGGAACTCCGCTTTAAATATGTTTACAGACTGCGATGTATCATAATAATAATAATAATAAAAAAGCTTTGCAAATACCTAAAATTGTTTATTGTGCATATAAATTATATATTTAGGCTTTAAATGTGTGGCTTTTGTAAAAAACTAAATCAAATAGTAGGATATACCAAACCAAAGAAAAAATAATAATTAGCAAGCAGTGAAAGAAATAAAAAAAAAAAAAAAAAAAAAGTGAATACCCCTGCCGAAACCCGGGATCGAACCAGGGACCTTTAGATCTTCAGTCTAACGCTCTCCCAACTGAGCTATTTCGGCTGCTGTCCTAGTATTGCCAATCACGTCATACAACTCAATTGTATTATTTAATTTAAAAATAAAATAATGATCAGTATTCTTTAGTAATGAAAAATGTAATAAGGAATCACAATTTTTTTCCTACCCCCTATAAAATCCCCAAGTTCCACTCTTCATCCTCATTTTGTGTCTTGTTTCTTATTTCCAGTCCCTCCATGCTCCAGTCTCTCCATGCTCCAGTTCCTCTTTTCCAGCCGCCTCGTGCTGCACTCATAATCTATCCAGACTTCCTTCTATAAATAGTAACAAAATGTTACAATTTACTGTGACAAGTCGAGCTCTTCGCAGACACTGTCACGAGTCTCTGTGGCGCAATCGGTTAGCGCGTTCGGCTGTTAACCGAAAGGTTGGTGGTTCGAGCCCACCCAGGGACGAGTAAATTTTATTTCGTGCTCATGTATATATTATTAATATATATATATATATATGTTACAGATTTTTTTTTTTTTTTTTTTTTGTTGGTTTAGTCAGAGCAACAAATCCAACGTTCTTTTGTCTGCCTCTACCTAGGATAGCCCATGTAACAGTAGCACTGTTGACATAAAGCTGACATTTCAAATCTGACTTTTAAGCTACGTTTTCGCATTCCCGCTCGCGATTCTGGTTGAGCGATTTGCACACACACACACATAGGGAAGCCCGTTCACTTCATGGGCTGCCCTATGCGCATTCGTGGCCCATAAAGAAGCTATTGCACCACTTTGGGCGACAAGAGTAATCACATTTTCTAAAACTCGCAACAAGCGTAACATTTTTTAACCGCTTGCCTATAACTTACATATACGGCGGCTCTGCTGCTAAGGATTACATACCTAGTACGTGATTCTGCATTTCTGAGTCTGGGGCACGCTTCGGGCGACCCACTCCTGCTGCAATACAGGAGCTGATCTGCAGGTGACGTGGACTCGATATCCGCCGGCACACGCCAATCATTAGGCAGAGAGCCAGAACGGCGATCTGCCTATGTAAACAAGGCAGGTTGTCGTTCTGTCAGGAGGGAAGGCATGGGTCCTGTGTTCCTGCAAAGCAGGGACTAGGATCCATGTCTTCCCCTAGTAAAAGCTCCTCCCACACAGTGCACAAACACTGGCTAGGCACACAGTTAACCCTTTGATCACCTCACAGATGTTTAACCCCTTCCCAGCCAGTGTTATTAGTACAGTGACAGTGCATATTTTTTAGCATTGATCACTGTATTAGAGTCACTGGTCCCCAAAAAGTGTCAAAAGCGTAATTTAGTGTCCGATTTGTCCACTGCAATATCGCATTCCCGCTATAAGTCCCTGATCGCCGCCATCACTAGTAAAATAAAAGAAAAGAATAAAAATTCCATAAATACGCCCCTAGGACACACTTAACCCCTTCACTGCCCCCTAGTGTTAACCCCATTCACTGCCAGTGACATTTTTACAGTAATCAAAGCATTTTTAATAGTATGAATAAATGTAGAGAGGAGAGGGATTTTTACGGTGCAAGTATACTAGGCATACGGAAAAGCTGTGTAACTTTTCTCTTTTTAAAAAAACAGTTTATTGTTTACACTTATTTAAAATGAAACATATATATTGCATAAAGTACCAGACACATTTCTTTTCATGACAAAGTAAAAACAAAGTGGTCAAAATAGGGAATTGAAAAAGACAAAGTGTACACTACAGATTCGCAGATGGTGGTTATTGCATACTAGCCCGACATGTTTCGCATTGTCGCTTTTTCAAGGGATATGCAACTGTTTAGTGAGTCATCCAACACTTTTAGTAGTTCTACGGAAATAAAAAAGAAACATTTTTTTGTATACAAATATAGATAGTTTTCAGTATTGATACAAAATTGAATACAATAAGAGGGCACGTGTTGTCACTCCGAGGTGTCTATAATGGCTTACCCCTGAAGTTGACCCTACAAGGCCTCGTCAGAACCGGCATATACAGACCCAACCAAGCAGGACAGCAGGGGGGCTTATTTTGCAACCACAGGGAGCAGTAAGATGAAGCTGTTGTATGAATAGTAAATGATAAGTATTCAGTGTCAAGAACATTGTATACAAAAGGTTAATTAGGTTAAAAGACCAGTCGATTGACACTTACGCCGAAGATTAATTAGGGCTGCAACCAAGGATACAGATGGTCAACGGTATCAGTGCAATGGTGATTACAAGGAATGTTTGAATGGTAGGTATATAAAGCTAGAGAATTGAATGAAGTAAAAACAAAAGATATTGTTACTACACTGAGGGATACTGAACTACATAATTTAATTTAATAGAATGTTTATGGGCAGATAATGAGGGTCTACACATGTATCATATTGGTGTAATTACACTCCAATCACAAGGACACAATGTCTCAAAAATGTTCTAGCTGAGATAGCAAAGGGTACATGTATAATTATAACTAGGAGTCCATAAGAGTTCAATAAGTAAGTAGGGAAGTAAATAGGTATGTAGGTGTAGATATAGATATAGAGCAAGGTGTGGTGTACACACCAGTCACTCACCCTGCTAGGATCCTGGCTTGCATCCTCCGGCGCTGGCAGACATGGCTGTCAGATGTGCCGGTTCAAATACTGCTCCCCATCGAGCCGGCGTGTGACGTCGCCGGCTCGATGCGGACGTGTTGGCGCTAGTGCGCATGCCCGAGAGACCGAAAACCCCGTCCAAAATCAATTTCCCACAAGGCGCAGCGCTGGCGGAGGGAGCCGACATGCGCACATCCGCGCACGGCGGCTCCTCCCGCACAGAAGCCGCGTCACGGGGCGAGAGGGCGGGGGGAGGGCTCCAAAATGCCCTACGATGGAGCTGGTTCATCGGGGAGGCACAGCGCAGATGGGCACACCTCTGGGATGTGCCCCGGGCGTCCGTGTGGATGCAGCAGCCCCTCCTTTGTCTCAACATAGATTGAGCCGAAAGCGGTCCGACCAGGATGGGCCAAAAGAGTAGCCGATCGTGCGGGAAGGAACCACAGACCCTCCAATCTCGATCGGCACCTCTAAGAGACAACACGTTTACAAAAAATCAAATAAAATGACATTGAAACAAAATAACATGTATACTCCAGGGTTACATTTAGCTACATATTAGATCAAACAGTAGAACACATATACAGCAAATAAATGCATTTATAATAGAAACAGGTCATTTGATGTAAACGACATAAAGGGGAAATAGGGAGGGAAGGAAGGGGGAAATGGGTGGGCAGGGAAAATGGGGTGTCTGATGAACTTTGACACCTAGGGATAGTGCATGGATAGCTATCATTCAGAGGAAGGGCCTGTAACTCAGGCTTTCGTTCAGGCCCGGGAAATGTGTAGCTTTGAGGGTATAAATCCAGCGGGCTTCAAGCTGGAGCAGTGTCCGGTCGACACTGTCCCCTCTTTCGTCCAGCGGGACATGCTCCAAAGCTCGGAACTTGATGGTTCTGGGGTTAAAATTATGATACAGACCCACATGCCTAGCAATAGCTGTATCCATTTGTTTTTTCAGGATCGGTTTTATGTGGTCTGTTATTCGTTTGTAGAATGGTCGTTTCGTTTTGCCGACATAAAAGCCACCACAAATGCATTGAGCTAAGTAGATTATACCCGGAGTTTGACAAGTAGCATGGAATTTGATTGAGTACCATTGTCCATTGGGGAGTAGAAATTATGATGTGTTTTCTACATAGCGGCAGATATCACACTTACCGCATGGAGAAATACCTGTATGGGGAGATTTTTTATTTGCAGAGGCATCTTGGAAGTGACTATGAACTAGGCGGTCCCTCAGTGAGGGAACCCGTCTGAAAGTTATCTCAGGGAATGAATTGATATGTTTTCTGACTGTTGAGTCGGCACATAAAAGGGGCCAGAATTTGGTTATGATACTTCTGATTTCACTGTGTTGGCTAGAATAACGGGTGACCAATCTAACAGTGTCAGATTTTTTGGGAGGTTTGGTTGAAAATATAATTTTTTAACCTAATTAACCTTTTGTATACAATCTTCTTGACACTGAATACTTATCATTTACTATTCATACAACAGCTTCATCTTACTGCTCCCTGTGGTTGCAAAATAAGCCCCCCTGCTGTCCTGCTTGGTTGGGTCTGTATATGCCGGTTCTGACGAGGCCTTGTAGGGTCAACTTCAGGGGTAAGCCATTATAGTCACCTCGGAGTGACAACACGTGCCCTCTTATTGTATTCAATTTTGTATCAATACTGAAAACTATCTATATTTGTATACAAAAAAAATTTTCTTTTTTATTTCCGTAGAACTACTAAAAGTGTTGGATGACTCAATAAACAGTTGCATATCCCTTGAAAAAGCGACAATGCGAAACATGTCGGGCTAGTATGCAATAACCACCATCTGCGAATCTGTAGTGTACACTTTGTCTTTTTCAATTCCCTATTTTGACCACTTTTTTTTTACTTTGTCATGAAAAGAAATGTGTCTGGTACTTTATGCAATATATATGTTTCATTTTAAATAAGTGTAAACAATAAACTGTTTTTTTAAAAAGAGAAAAGTTACACAGCTTTTCCGTATGCCTAGTATACTTTCACCGTAAAAATCCCTCTCCTCTCTACATTTATTCAAATTTTTACTCAGGGATGTGGTGCCTATCTATGAGGGTGTTTTTCCCATATTCGGAACCAAAATTTCAAAATTTTTAATAGTACTGATCGCTGTATTAATGTCAATGGTCCCAAAAATGTGTAAAAATTGTCCGACGTATCCGCCATAATGTTACAGTCGCGATAAAAATCGCAGATCTCCGCCATTACTAGTAAAACAAAAAATAATAATAAAAATGCTATAAATCTATCCCCTATTTTGTAGACGCTATAACCTTTGCACAAACCAATCAATATATGCTTATTGGGATTTTTTTTTACCAATAATATGTAGCAGAATAGATATTGGCCCAAATTGATGAAGAAATGTTATTTTATTTTACATTTTTTTATTGGATATGTTTTATATCAGAAAGTAAAAAAAAAATTTTTATTCAAAGTTTTTGGTCTTTTTTTGTTTATAGCGCAAAAAAATAAAAACCGCAGATGTGATCAAATACCTTTTTAGCTATCAGTCCTTGACGCAGCGGCAGCGGTGTTTTAGCAGAGAGAACATTTGCCGTTTTTAAACGCGTGTAACACATATAGGAATGTCAAGCGTTTGGGGATTACTTCATTTAATTGGCCAGTATAATCATTTTTTCTGGCCAATGAAATGAATTAAAGTTCAAATGCTGAATGCGCATTTAGACATGTTTACAGGCGTCAAGTGTTTTGTTTTTTTTTTTCTGCCAAAACGCTGCTGCTCCTCAATGCACTGGCAGTGGGGATTTTTTTTTTCTGCCTCTAAATGCCTGTGTGTGAATGGACACTTAGGCTATCATGCCGGGGTGTTTAGAGGCAGAAACAAATGCATACCTCCCAACTTTTTGAGATGGGAATGAGGGACACCCATCAGCAAAAGTAGGCAGGCATAGGACACACCCATTGCCACGCCCCCTTAAAGGAGAATTGTACAAAAAACAAGATTGGTTAAACCCACAAGTGCTTTTTTTAACCACCACTATTCCTTTATATTGGCTTTTGAAATTTAGAAATGCAGCAATTTAGAAATCAGATGAAAGGTTTAGCGCTGGAAAACACTTTTCGGTAGATAAAAAGTGCATTTTATATACATCTATATAGATCAGACCAAAATGAGGGACAAATGAGGAGGAATGAGGGACAGAGGGACATTGCTCCAAATCAGGGACAGTTGGAAGATATGCAAATGCTAAGAGTAGCATCAAGAATGTCCAATATGCATGAGGCCTTAAAGTGGACCTTCAGTCATTTTTTTCATCTTTCCATCTAATAAATCTTCTGCCCTTGTTGTTGTTTTAACTTTGGATAGTAAAACATTTTTTTTCTGCCATTAAATACCTTATACAGCCAACTTCCTGTTTCTTGTCTGGTCATTAGCCTAGGCTTATGACATCATGCACCGCTCTCTCTCTCCTGAGAGTTTGCCAGGAAGGGAGGGGGATGAGTCATAAGAGCGCCAATGAGAGCTGCAGAGCTGGAGGTGTGTGTCTGTGTAAATCCAGGAAGTGAACAGGCAGCAGCTTCAGCTGCCCACATTTGAAACAGTTGCAGCCAGACTCGGTGGAGGGAGATTTTTGCAGCATTTTTGGCAAGTACAGAATCACAGTATATATAAAATATGCAAAGTGGTTGGAGGGAAGCTTCAGAATGGCAAAGATGTTTTTATTACAAATTATGTGAGCAGAC
This sequence comes from Aquarana catesbeiana, assembly GCF_042186555.1. NCBI lineage: Eukaryota > Metazoa > Chordata > Amphibia > Anura > Ranidae > Aquarana > Aquarana catesbeiana. The sequence goes on from NC_133330.1 coordinate 27,439,815, forward strand.
TGCAGTTCCTCTTCAGCCACTAGCTGACCAGCCACCGTGATTATACGGCGGCAGGACGGCTCGTTCCCGCAAATCACTGTAGGTGTACGTCGGCACCTTTAAGGGCGATAGCAGGCACGATGCACGATGTCCACCGGCCACCCGCGATCGCGGGCATGAGAGCCAGAACGGGGATTTGTGTGTGTAAACACACAAATCCCTGTTCTGACAGGAGAGGAGAGACAAATTGTCTGTTCCTACTAATTGGGAACAGTGATCTGTCTCCTCCTCCGGTCAGTTCCCTCCCCCCACAATTAAAAATACACACGATGGAACACATTTAACCCCTTGACCCCCCCCCCCCAGCATTTTTATAGCACTGATCGCTGTATAAATGGTCCCAAAAATGTGTCAAAAGTGTCCAATCTGTCCGACGCAATGCCGAAGTCCCACTAAAAATCGCAGATCGCCGCCATTACTAGTAAAAAAATAAATAATAATAAAAATGCCACAAATCTATCCCGTAGTTTGTAAATGGTATAACTTTTGCGCAAACCAATCAATATACGCTTATTGTGAGTTTTTTTTTTACCAAAAATATGTAGAATACATATTGGCCTAAACTGATGAAGAAATCTTTTTTTACTTTTTTCTGGATATTTATTATAGAAAAAAGTATACAATATTGTGTTTTTCGCAATTTTTATTTTGTTTATAGATCAAAAAATAAAAGCCGCAAATACCTCCAAAAGAAAGCTCTATTTGTGGGGAAAAAAAGGACGTCAATCTTGTTTGGGTGCAGCGTCACACGACCGCGCAATTGTCAGTTAAAGCGACACAGTGCCGTATCGCAAAAAAAATGGCCTGGTCAATAGGAGGGAAAATCTTCCGGGGCTGAAGGGGTTAACTTAATGGTCATCTGAATGTGCAGTGTGAATATATGGAAGGTGTAATTTATCAATGCAGCCACTTGGTGGCGCTGTGGTCACACACATAGGCTGAGAGCTGAAGGTTTTACCATTTACTTCCAGGAATTTGGGTAAAGTTGATCATGATTGTACATCAGTGTGCTGCACAGCTGGGTGCTATTAGATGGACTTTTATTGGTAAGGAAGCAGCAGAGTTTGAAGACCTGTGTCAGCCCATATTGTCTATGTTCTATGCTTAGGCTCAATTTGTTTCAGGCTGGATTGACATATGAGCAGGCAGCGGAACACAGCAGGAATTCGGTGCATCCTCAGCACCTGTAGTGCGGTTGCGAATCACATGCGATCTCAGATCGCAGCAGTGTGAATCCAGGCTTAATGTGTAATATAGGTTCCAAGCGTTTTTTAAAATGATCATTTATGTGACGAACAATTGAATTATTAAATTTGGAGTGGCATCTTTAAAAGCATTTTCCACTTTAAAAAAATAAAATAAATAATGGCGCTCATGATGATAAAAAAAAAAAAGCGCATTTATTAAATGTTTGCAGTTAAGCCTGCAAAGCATCACAACTGCACTCACTGCATCGCAGGGGCAATGCACAGGCTCCTGCAGACTATTCATGTAGCCCCAGGTCTGCACCAAGGTACAGCCCCTCAGTTACGAAGCTAAAGGAAGTATTAATGAGCTACGAATGCGGAGACGTCACCACGCTTGTTTTCCATTGAGAACTATTAGTTCCTCTGTCCCAGTGGCAGATGGAACTTGTAGTCTCTCCATTCACAGATAACTATAAATGGAAGATGTGACTCTGCAGTGTATTCTACATGACATGTTCAGAGACTGGAGATAATGTATAACATACATAAAATGGTCAGAGACTTGGGACTTTCTACATAGAATGGTCGGAGGCTAAGGACATTCTATGGTCAGGGACTGGGGACAATTTTCATAGAATGGGGACTGGGGACATTCTACATGATATGTTCAGAGACCGGGGCTACAGGAAAAGTTTAGAAACTGAGGACATTCTACAAGAGAATGTTAGAAACTGGAGGCATTGCACATGAGATGGTCAGAAATTGGGGAAATTCTACATAGAATGGTCAGACACTGGGGAGATACTAAAGGTGAAGGTCAGAAACCGGGAGCATGCTACAGGAGATGGTTACAGATTGAGGATATTCTACAGGAGATAAACAGAGACTGAAAACATTTGACAGAAGAAGGTCAAGGACTGGGGACATTCTAAATGAAATGGTCAGAGACTGAGTATATTCTACAAAAAAAGGTCAGAGACTAGAGACATGCTACAAGAAATGGTCAGAGACAGAGGAAATCCCAGGGGAGAAGGACTGAGACTGCGGACATTATAGAGGAGAAGGTTAGAGACTGAGGATATTCTTGAGGAGAAGGTCTGAAACTGAGGGCATTCTAGAGGAGAAGGTCGGAGATTGGGAACATGCTACAGGAGATAGTCAAAGACAGAGGACATTCTAGAGGAGAAGATAAAAGACTGGGAACAATCTATAGGAGATGGTCAGAGACTGAAGATAATCTATAGGACATAGACAAGAACTGAAAACATTTTACAGGAGAGGGTCAAAGACTGTGGACATTCTACATGGAACAGTCAGAGACTGAGAATATTCTACAGAAGAAGGTTAGAGGCTGGGGACATTCTATATGGAATGGTCAGAGACTAAGGACATTCTACAGAAGAAGGTTAGAGACTGGGGACATGTTGCAAGCGATGGTCAAAGACTAATGATTCTGTACAGGAGGATGGAGACTGTGGACATTATACAGGAGACGGTCAGAGACTGACATAGTAGAGAAGAAAGTCAGAGACTGGGAACATGCTATAGGAGATGGTCAAAGACTGTGGATAATCTATAGGTGATAGACAGAAACGGAAAACATTCTACAGGAGAAAGTCAAAGACTGTGGACATTCTACATGGAAGAGTCAGAGACCTCAGTCAGAGACTGAGGACATATTACAGAAAAAGGTTAGAGACTGGGTACATGCTACAATAGATGGTCAGAGACTAAGGGTTTTGTACAGGAGATGGTCGGTGACTGAGGATAATCTATAGGAGATAGACAGAATTGGAAAACACTTTACAGGAGAAGGTCAAAGACTGGGGACATTCTTCATGGAATGGTCAGAGACTGAGGATATTTTACAGAAGAAGGTTAGAGGCTGGGGACATGCTACAAGAAATGGTCAGAGACTTCCCTATAAATGCTGCTAAATTCCCGTAGGAGAAAAAAACATCTTTAAGCTTATAGTGTACAAGAGGCCTAAAGATTTTCTACAGGAGAAGGACAGAGAATGTGGACGTTATACAGGAGAAGATCAAAGACTGGGGACAAGCTACAGAAGATGGTCAGAGACTGAGGATAATCTATAGGAGATAGAAAAGGAAAACATTCTACAGAGAAGGTCAAAGACTGGGGACATTCTACATGGAATGGTCAGAGACTGAGGATATTCTACAGAAGGTGGTTAGAGGCTGGGGACATGCCTCTAACCACATGTTAGAGACAGAGGATATTCTACAAGAGATGGTCAGAGACTTAGGATTTTCTACATGAAAAGGACAGAGACAGACTGAGGATATTTTACAGGAGATAGACAGAAACTGATAACATTCAACAAGAGAAGGTCAAAGACTGAGGACATTATACAGGAGAAGGTTAGAATCCAAGGACATTCTACAGAAGAAGGACAAAGACTGGGGACATTATACAGTGAAAGCTCAGAGACTGGATATTCTACATAAATATTGTTGGTTGCAATCTATTGTTGGCTAAACTGGATTGACCAGTGTCTGTCTTTTCTCAACCAGATTTATTATTAACAACATCAATCATGGTGGCAGCTGTTCTCTGCACCAGAGGGCACAAATAGGTGACAGCTTACAGCTGCTGCAACACTGTAGGAGAAACCAGAGTTTATTTACTTTGTTTTTTGGAGCATAGCAAATGACAGCTACTTCAATTTCTCAGGGACTTTTTTAGTGAGCTCTTTGCTTTGAATTTCCGCGAGGAGACTGAGGACTTGCTACAAGAAAAGGTCAAAGACTAAGGATATTTTACAGGAGATGGTCAGAGACTGAGGATATTCTACAGGAGGACAAAGACTGGGGCAATATACAAACATGGAACACAGACATGCTCAGAGACTGAGGTCACTCTGCAAGAGAAGTTCGGAAACTAGGAACATTCTACAGGAGATGGTTAGAGACTAAGGATATTCTGCAAGGAAAGGTCAGAACTGTTTAGAGACTGAGGATATTCTAGAAAAGAAGAACAGAGATTAGAGATATGCTACAGGACATGGTTGGAGACTGGGGCATTCTACAAGAAATGGTCAGAAACTAGGGGCATTTTAGAGGTCAGGGAATGAAGATTTTCTTCAAAAAAAGGTCCAAAACTGGGGACAGTCTACAAGAGATAGTCAGAGGCTTGCGAAGTTCTACAAGAGATGGTCAGAGACAGAGGATATTCTATAGGAAAAGCACAGAGACTGGGGATATTCTACAGAAGGTCAGAGACTGTGAATGTTCTACATGAGAAAGTCAGAGACTGGGGGAATGCTACACGAGATGGTCAGCGACTGGGGCGTTCTATATGAGAAGGTAAGAGACTGGTGACATTATACATGAGATACATGAGAAGGTTCAGGATATTCTGTATAGCATGGTCAGAGACTGGGGACATTAACCAGAGACTGGGGGCATTCTTCATGAGATGGTTAGAGGCTGGGGACATTATACAAAGAATGGTAAGAGACTGGGGACTTTCCACATGAAATGGTCAGACTGGGGACATTCTACTTGAGATGGTCAAAGACTTGGAAAATTCTACAAAAGAAGGTCAGAGACAGAGGATATTCTATAGGAGAAGCACTGAGACTGGGGATATTCCATGGAGGGTCAGAGACTGTGAATATTCCAGATGAGAAGATCAGGGACTGGAGACATTCCAAATGAGATGGTCAGGGACTGGGGACATTCTACAAGAGAAGGACAAACACTGAGAACATTCTACAGAAGGTCAAAGACTGGGGTCATTTTACTGCATGTGGTCAGGGACTGAGAAATTCTACTGGAGATGGTCAGGGACTGGGGGCATGCCTTATGAGAAGGTCAGAGGTTATGACATACTACATGAGATGGTCAGAGACAGGGGACATTTTACATGAAGTGTTTAGAGACTGAGGACATTGTAAAAAACTATAGATGTTTTACAGGAGATATTAAGAGACTAAGGATATTATACAGGAGAAGGATAGAGACTGAATACATTCTACACAAGCTGGTCAAAGACTGGGGACATTCTACAGTATATAAGAGGTTCTGAGACTCAGGGCATTATACAGGACAAGAATGGTCAGAGACTGGGGATGTTCTATATGATAAGGTCGGAGACTGTGGACATTCTACAGGAGATCGCTAGATACTCGGGACATTCTACATGAGATGGTCAGAGATTGAGGACATTCCACTAAAAACACAAAAAAAAACAAAGACACTCTAATCTCTAACTTTATTACCTTTATTGTTTCGTGAATACTTAACAGCCAGCCAAAATTCTTCTTGACGCATTTCAATCCAAAGCAGAAAATAATTGTAGACATGTCTTGGCGGCCAGCAAAGGCAATCCCACCACCCATGAACTTGTCAATGGAAAATAAAGTCCTTAATCACAAAGTGAAACACATGGAGGTGGCATTTCCGGCTAATAAAGTGGACTGATTTCTGTTGTCTGTTACACCCAAGCACTTTAACCCTTTTACTGTCATCTGCATTTGCCATACATCGGTGGTAGCGGGTGGGAGGGGTGGGGGGTTACACAAACTCCCAGCAGCTGCAGCCGCCAGGAGTGTGTGAAAATAGGACAAGCTGACTATCAACTGGATGCGATCCAATGGCCAACTTCTCCCTTGCGCCCGCTCTATCTGTGGGCGCTGCTGAGTAGATAGGAGGGAGACCAGTGAATGTCTGTTTGCCGATCTCCCCTTCCTGATACTAACCCTGAAGCCACATGTAAAACATCATTTCCGGGTCCCTGTGTCCAGGAAAGAAACAAATGCAGAATGATCTGCACCGCATTAGCGTCATTTTAGGACAGGTGAGACATCAGGGGTCTTTTAGACTCCTGATGTCTCATTAAGGAGAACCTGTCACCCAAAATGCGTCATATATGGGGACTTTTCGTCCCCTATGTGATGAAAAAAAGGAAAATTAAAAAAAAAAAAAAAAAAAAAAGTGTAAAAAATTTAAGTTACACCCACACACTTAAAATTCCTCCCAAAAAGTTTTGAGGCCCTCTCACACAGGGACGTATGAAACATAAGTGCACGCATTGGAGGCACCTACACACAAAAAACGTTGATTGTGCTACATGTTACACGTAGCTCCATAATATGCTGAAGTTAGAGCAATCATTCTAGGCCCATCATTCACAGTTAACTCCAAAATAACCTGATGACCTGTAGGGCCTTTTAAAGCGTTTCCTATGGCAAATATAGGGTACTGAAGTCTGTCGCCATTTCACGGTGTGCGTAAATTTAAATCTCCACATGTTGGGTATCTATTTACTCACTGCCACCTTATCTTTTATTTCCTGGCTCCAACATAGCAGCATACACATGGTAGACATGTGGTAGTATACTACCATGGATTAACACCAGGAAAGGAAAATTATGGTAAGCATTTGTTACTGTTTTCCATTTTCTTTGCGCCAACACGGCGCCATATGACCACATTGTCTACCACATGCATGGTCAAAAACAAACAAAAACTCTAGCAATACACACTGAACTGTGCATGTGCTCAGTTGACTTGACTTGGTTGGCGTCAGCAAAGGAAAATTAAAGGTAAGTATTTGATAACATTTTCTGTCATTTTGGAAACTTCACATTGGACCTCACACAACTTGGATTCTGTGCCTCTCCACTCTTCCTCCAGACTCTGGGACCTTGATTTCCAAATGAAATGCAAAATTTACTTTCATCCAAAAAAAGGACTTTGGACCACTGAGCAACAGTCCGGTCCTTTTTCTCCTTATCTCAGGTAAGAGGCTTCTGACGTTGTCTCTGGTTTAGAAATGGCTTGAAAACAAGGAATGCGAGAGTTGTAGCCCGTCTCCTGCATACTTGTGTGTGTGTGTGTGTGGTGGCTCTTGAAGCACTGACACCAGCCGTAGTCCACTCCTTGTGAATCTCCCCCAAATTCCTGAATGGGCTTTACTTCACAATCCTCTCAAGGCTGCAGTTATCCCTGTTGCCTGTGCACCTTTTTCTGCCTCACTTTTTCCTTCCACTCAACTTTCCATTTATATGCTTGGATACAGCACTCTGTGAACTACTTTAGCAATGACCTTTTGTGACTTACCCTCCTTGTGGAAGGTGTCAATGGCTGTCTTCTGGACAACTGTCGGGTCAGCAGTCTTTCCCATGATTGTGTAACCTACTGAACTAGACTTGAGAGACCATTTAAAGGCTCAGGAAACCTTTACAGGTGTTTTGAGTTAATTACCTAATTAGAGTGTCACACCATGAGTCTACAATATTCAACTTTTTCACAATATTCAAATTTTCGGAGATAATTAGTTTTGGGTTTTCACTAGCTGTAGGCCATAATCCTCAAAACTAAATGCAATACATGCTTGAAATATATCACTCAATGTGTAATGAATCTATATAAAATATATGAGTTTCACTTTTTGAATTGAATTACTGAAATAAATTAAATTTTGATGGTATTCAAATTTCTTTGAGATGCACCTGTACATATATATATATATACACACACACACCTTGGTTTGAGAGCGTTTTGCAAGACAAGCAAAAATTTTAAATACATTTTGACTTGATATACAAGCATAGCTCCCAACTGTCCCTGATTTCGAGGGACTGTCCCTGATTTGGGATGTCGCTCCGTCTCCCATTCCTCTTTATTTGTCCCTCATTTTGGTCTGATCTATATAGATGTATATAAAATGCACTTTTTATCTATCAAAAAGTGTTTCCCAGCGCTAAACCTTTCATCTGATTTCTAAATTTCTGCATTTGTAAATTCCGAAAGCCAATATAAAGGAATAGTAGTGGTAAAAAAAAAAGCACTTGTGGGTTTAACCAATCTTGTTTTTTTGTACAATTCTCCTTTAAGGGGGCGTGGCCAGGGGTGTGTCCTATGCCTGCCTACTTTTGCTGATAGGTGTCCCTCAGTCTCATCTCAAAAATTTGGGAGGTATGTACAAGAGATGTCTTTATATACAAGTAGCGTTATGTCATCACTGGGTATAAAAGAGAAGAGAGGCGCCTCTAAGTGTAGCAATATGTTTACATTTAATGAAGATGCAACATTTAGCAACTCACATGGTTGATGATTAAAAGAGGCACATCTAAGTATGCAGGCATCCGGGGTAAAGCTGTCCACATAGACCGTCCTCCACACCTCCATCAACGTCATCCTTTCCACGTGCGCTTCGAAAGTCGCTTTCAGAACGCTTTACTGCAGGGTAGTCTTCCCGATTACAATTGCAGACTGACAGCGACGAGAGCCGGCAGTGCGGAGGACGGTCTATGTGGACAGCTTTACCCCGGATGCCTGCATACTTAGATGTGCCGGTTTTAATCATCAACCATGTGAGTTGCTAAATGTTGTACCTTCATTAAATGTAACCATGTTGCTACACTTAGAGGCGCCCTCTCTTCTCTTTTATACTCTGGAGCTCCTGCTGGGTTTTGCTTCTAATCCCCTTGTGGAGGCTTCCATTTGTGGATGGACATTTTATGGTTACACCACCTGGTCACATTGCTATAATCTTTTTATATGGACTATAAACTGAAGGACTTATGAATAAATGGTTGTGGAACGAATCATCTGAGTTTCGATTATTTCTTATGGGGAAATTCGCTTTGATATACAAGTGCTTTGGATTACAAGCATGATTCCGGAACAAATTATGCTCACAATCCAAGGTTTTACTGTATATTATTATTATACAGGATTTATATATCACCAACAGCTTGCGCAGCGCTTTACAAAACGAAGGCAGCCATTACAGTTTGATACAAGAAGAATTTATTTTATTTACTTCAGTTACTTATATAGCACCGTCAATTTTACACAGCGCCATTACATATACATTGTACATTCAGGAATTAGAGAGCGCTGCTCGTTAGAGCTTTCAATATATATTAATATTCAATATATATTAATTAATATTCAATATATATAAATATTCAATAATATTCAATATATATTAAAATCGATGTAACTGATCCGTTTCCAGTTTTGGACATTTCTGAAGCTGAAGATTCCCAAAGTCAGGTTTTCCAGCCCCTTCTGACATCACACACAGGCCAGAGAGCTGTTTTGTTTCTTTTTGTCTATGTCAATAAAGTTGTCTCGATCGAAAGAAAAAAGGGGAAGAAAAAAAAAAAAAAAAGAAAACAACCAGCGGCCAGCGCGCGTACCCTGCGCAGTAAAGAGGGGTGCCGTCGGGAGCGCGCGGCACACGTGACCGCCAGACTCCGCTCGGGAACGCGCTCAGTCAGACAAGCGGGGCGAGAGAAAATAAAAGGAGTCCCCGCGGTGGAGCCCCTCCCCCTCCCGTAACCGGACGCCGCCGCCATGTACCGAGCCCTGTACGCCTTCCGCTCCCCGGAGCCCAACTCGCTGCCCTTCTCGGCCGGGGAGAGCTTCCTCATCGTGGAGAGGACTAACCAGCACTGGTGGCTGGCCAGCCGCTGCAGCAGTGGGGACACGGGCTACGTACCGGCCTCCTACCTGGAGAGGATCAAGGTGAGGGGGCGGGGGCACGGTGACGTCACTGGCAGCAGCTCAGCTCTTCCTGGCCTCGGTGACGTCAGCTGCTCTTGGGACATGTGACGTCAGTGGTGGGGGTGTGTGACAACAGGGTTGTCATTGTAGAAATGTCATGATTATGCCGTATCCATGGTTACCAAAAATTTAAAGGAGGTGTACACCCCGTCAACAAACACGTCCCTATCGCAGCTTCCGAGCCCCCAGGCGTGGCGGCTGCGCTCCTTTTTCATTTTTTTTTCACAAACCTCATTGTTTATCCTGCCACAAATCCAGCGTCCTGTGAACTATAGAACATCCCCCCCCCCCCACATAGGTTATAAGGAGAGGAGGAGGTGTTTGTAATCCAAACCAGGAGAGCAGCCCGGGGGTGACAATGCCTCTATAGGTACACAACGATGGGTTGTCACCAACGACGCCTCTATAGGTACACAACGATGGGTTGTCACCAACGACGCCTCTATAGGTACACAACGATGGGTTGTCACCAACGACGCCTCTATAGGTACACAACGATGGGTTGTCACCAACGACGCCTCTATAGGTACACAACGATGGGTTGTCACCAACGACGCCTCTATAGGTACACAACGATGGGTTGTCACCAACGACGCCTCTATAGGTACAGAACGATAGGTTGTCACCAACAACGCCTCGATAGATACAGAACGATAGGTTGTCACCAACGACGCCTCTATAGGTACACAACGATAGGTTGTCACCAACAACGCCTCGATAGATACAGAACGATAGGTTGTCACCAACAACGCCTCGATAGATACAGAACGATAGGTTGTCACCAACAACGCCTCGATAGATACAGAACGATAGGTTGTCACCAACGACGCCTCTATAGGTACAGAACGATAGGTTGTCACCAACGACGCCTCTATAGGTACAGAACGATAGGTTGTCACCAACGACGCCTCTATAGGTACAGAACGATAGGTTGTCACCAACGACGCCTCTATAGGTACAGAACGATAGGTTGTCACCAGCGACGCCTCTATAGGTACAGAACGATAGGTTGTCACCAGCGACGCCTCTATAGGTACAGAACGATAGGTTGTCACCAACGACGCCTCTATAGGTACAGAACGATAGGTTGTCACCAACGACGCCTCTATAGGTACAGAACGATAGGTTGTCACCAACGACGCCTCTATAAGTACAGAACGATAGGTTGTCACCAACAACGCCTCTATAGGTTGTCACCAACAACGCCTCTATAGGTTGTCACCAACAACGCCTCTATAGGTTGTCACCAACGACGCCTCTATAGGTACACAACGATGGGTTGTCACCAACGACGCCTCTATAGGTACAGAATGATAGGTTGTCACCAACAACGCCTCGATAGATACAGAACGATAGGTTGTCACCAACAACGCCTCGATAGATACAGAACGATAGGTTGTCACCAACAACGCCTCTATAGGTTGTCACCAACAACGCCTCTATAGGTTGTCACCAACAACGCCTCTATAGGTTGTCACCAACAACGCCTCTATAGGTTGTCACCAACGACGCCTCTATAGGTACACAACGATGGGTTGTCACCAACGACGCCTCTATAGGTACAGAATGATAGGTTGTCACCAACAACGCCTCGATAGATACAGAGCGATAGGTTGTCACCAACGACGCCTCTATAGGTACAGAACGATAGGTTGTCACCAACGACGCCTCTATAGGTACAGAACGCTAGGTTGTCACCAACGACGCCTCTATAGGTACAGAACGCTAGGTTGTCACCAACGACGCCTCTATAGGTACAGAACGCTAGGTTGTCACCAACGACGCCTCTATAGGTACAGAACGATAGGTTGTCACCAACGACGCCTCTATAGGTACAGAACGATAGGTTGTCACCAACGACGCCTCTATAGGTACAGAACGATAGGTTGTCACCAACGACGTCTCTATAGGTACAGAACGATAGGTTGTCACCAACGACGCCTCTATAGATTGTCACCAACGACGCCTCTATAGGTTGTCACCAACAACGCCTCTGTAGGTTGTCACCAACAACGCCTCTGTAGGTTGTCACCAACAACGCCTCTATAGGTTGTCACCAACAACGCCTCTGTAGGTACAGAACGGTTGGTTGTCACTCTAGGACGGGGAGAGTGTTCGGCCTCCATACACACTGGAGTTTAAAACTCAGATTTTTAACATATTGCTGGCTATGTAATGCGACGTGGGCGGGGCTTAACAGGTGCAAGCGACACATAGGCATCCGTGGGTAGCAGAGCGTTCTCTGCAGACTGAGCCGTCTAAGGCGGCATGCACACCTACGCGTCGAGCTAACGCACGTTTTTTTGACGCAATTGTTTTTTTGACGCAATTATTTCAATGGGCAGCCCTATGTGCAAGAAATGCACAAAAGATGTCCTTGACCCTTTTGCAAAATCATGCCACACCAAACCACATGGCGTTGCGGCACCATGCATTTCAGGGTGCATGAAAATATGCAGATTAGCGGATGTGTGGGGATGCCATTAAGAATTAATGTCACCGATGCACGTCTGCTAAAGGACAGCGCACATCTTTGTGTGTCGGGAAAGTGTTTAAAGTGGTTGACAGGCAGAAGGTTTTTTATCTCAATATATTCTTTGCATTAAGATAAAAAAAACCTTCAGTGTGCAGCAGCCCCCCTAATACTTACCTGAGCCCCATCTCGATCCAGCGATGTTGCCTGAGAGACTCGGCTGTCCAGGACCTTGGCAGCAGTGAAGTGCCATTGGCTCCCGCTGCTGCCAATCAATGTCAGTGAGCCAATGAGCAGAGAGGGGAGGCGAGGCTGGGCCGCTGCTCCGTATCTGATGCACCAAAATTTCGGCCGCTGAAACCAATCAGCTGAAAGTGGTGTTAACGGCATTTTGCCCATAAGAGAAAAAGGTGTCGATAATGGCACTAAAAACGCATGCCATTTTACCATATCGTTTTTAATAGGTCATGTGGCTCAAAAACCGCATCACAAATGTAACATGGGTGCGTTATTGATTATTATTATCATTATTATTATTATACATGATTTATATAGCGCCAACATTTTATGCAGCGCTTTACAATGTAGAGGGGAGGACAGCACAATTGCAGTTCAATACAGAAGGGACAGGAGGGCCCGGCATTCTTGATGCATCAAAATTTAGATTTTTGATTCTTGATGCATTCTTGCTGTGCTTTCAATGAGGTGAGGTGCGTTTTTGGTGCAGTTTTTTATTTATTTATTTTTTTAAATTGAGCAAAATTGCAGCAAGAAAGACTTTTAACACCACAATGGAAGCACATCGGACCAGTGTGAAGACATCCATAGAATTATTAAAGGGCGATATTTCCTTGCTCTGTCGGAGTTGCCTGCTAATCCCGGGGTGAATACTGTATTAATGTGGTTGTAAAGTGTGATGTTTTATTGCTATGATGAGTTGCAGCCTAATCCCGGGGTGAATATTCATGTGGTTGTCGCCATTAATTCGGTGGACGGGTCCCGGTTGGTCAGTTTGATGTATGCGGTCGCTTTCAGGCGATATCACGGGTGATCTAGCATTGTTATGACAACACGTGTTCGTGGTTTTGGAAGTTTGCTAATCTTGGAGCCGGTATTTTGTATATCCGTATCCTACAACATGGACGGACGTAAAACTCCGCTGTGGGATATAAAGACATAACCCGCAGACCCGGGACTGGTATTTCACATCCAAATATAAAATCTAGACAATCCTAATGTACTCTTTATTGACACAGCCGTGCGGATTCAGGACAATTCCTCCCTGTGTCAGTATAGGCATAGATGAGACCTTCCCATTGTGTAACATCTGTGTGCACAGAAAGGAGACCGGTCCTCTATAATGGTGCTATATGATGCCAAAAAATACAGATACAAGGTTTGATTTGCTAAAACTAAAACAAAATCTAGTACAGCCGTCCAAGGTAGCCAATCGGCTTCTAACTTCAGCTTGTTCAATTAACTACTTCCTGCCCACGCTATAGCCGAAAAACCGCCCACTGCGTCTGCTTAGTTTGCCGGGAGGGCATCCATGGACGTCCTCCCGATATTGCGCTGCCCATGCACCCCCTGCGGCATGCAGGCAGCTCAGTCTGTGCTTGCCAATGGACTCAGCTGATCACAGATTGAGGTAAAGTGACAATCACAGCGGTCCTTTGCCATGTGATCAGCTGTCAGCCATTAGTGCCGCTTCATTAGTGCCCATCAGTGCCGCTTCATTAGTGCCCATCAGTGCCGCCTCATTAGTGCCCATCAGTGCATAGCTTTTAAAACTTTCGTTGAAGCAACAGCAGTAAATTTTTTAAGACCATTTGCTTGGCGCTCGCAGTTCACCCAGGTGTGTTAGAAAAGCGAATGAATATTCGCTTTCCTAACATTGCATCGCCTCTCCACCAATCAGGTGCTCAGGTCTGTTACCCGTCACCTGATTGGCTGAAATGACAGGCCCTGTGATTTTTAGCACTGATCACTGTATTAGTTTCACTGGTCTCCAAAAAGTCTCAAAAGTGGCAGTAAATGACCGATTTGTCCTCCGCAATATCGCAGCCCCGCTGTGTCGCTGATCACTGCCATTAATAGTAAATAAAAATATCCCATGGTTTGTAGGCACTATAACTTTTGCGCAAACCAATCAATATACGCTTTTTGGGATTTTTTTTACCAAAAATATGTAGCAGAATACATATTGGCCTAAATTTATGAAGACATTTAGATTTAAAGAAAAAAAAAAAATATTGGATATGTTTTATAGCAGAAAGTAAAAAATATTGTTTTATTTTTGTCAGTCTTTTTTTTGTTTATAGCGCAAAAAATAAAAACTGCAGAGGTGATCAAATACCACCAAAAGAAAGCTCTATTTGTGGGGAAAAAAGGACAAACATTTTATTTATGTACAGCGTCGCACGACCGCGCAATTGTCAGTTAAAGTAATGCACTGCAGTGGTCATGAAGAGGGGTAAATCTTCTGAAGCTGAAGTGGTTTAAAAAAAAAAAAAAGAGGTGGAGGCAACCTCTGCATCAAGCGCTGCCACATGTGTAAACCCAGCCTTGATTCTGCCAGAAATCTAGTAAGTTGATACCTTCCTGCCCCTGCTGACTGCTATCAGCACTGAACACCTCCCCCTCATGTTAAAACTGAGTTCCACTCAAAAGTGGAACTTCCACTTATCCGTCTCCCCCCCCCCCCCCCCTTCGGTGCCACAATTGGCACCTTTTAGGGGGGAGGGGGGACCTGTTTTTGACAGGCACCACCCCCCACTTCCAGGAGGCGGGGCCGTGGCCCGGTCTCTCGGAAGTTCTGCTCCTCCTTCCTCCCCCGCCGGACCAATTAGAAAGCGCAGCCTGCTTCATGCATGCGCAGTAAGGAGCCAGATGTGAAGCCGAAAGTCTTCACTGGCGGGTTCCCCTACCAGGAATGGCGATGGCTGCACCCCGCAGCCGATCCGAAGATCGGCTGGGGTGCCGAATATGTGGGATCTCTGGACAGGTGAGTGTCCATATATTAAAAGTCAGCAGCTGCAGCATTTGTAGTTGCTGACCTTTTAATTTTTCGGGGGGGGGAGGGGCTGAACCTCCTCTTTAAGGGGAAGAGGAAAGTTGAAGGTGTTCTTTCGCCTTCCTAGGTTGACAAAGCTGCTAGTGATTTTAATTACAAGCAGTGTAAACACCTGAATCTGACCTCATATCCACCCGTTGCAATCCCTGTACAGCAGGGCTGAAATGTAAGGAGGAGGCAACGCCAGGAGCCAATCGGTTCATGTGCTGACAAGGAGCATGCTGATTGGAGGAGAAAACAGAGTGAGGGAGAGAGATGAGCTCATTGCTGTTTCTTCTTCCAGTGACAGGCTGGGGGCGGGTCTAGGATAACCTGGGCTCAGAAATGGGTTGAATGTTGCTGACCATCAGACTTGAGGACATCTAGTAGCAGAAAGTGTTTTTTTTTTAACCTTTTAATGGGCTGTTTATTATTATATTTATCTTTGCGTTTTTTGGATGGAGTTCAGCTTTAGGTAACTTTTCTTTTTTAAAGTGATTGTATACCTTTTTTGTTAACTTTTACCTACAGGTAAGCCTATAATAAGGCTTACCTGTAGGTAAAAAAAAAATCTCCTAAACCTGTACGGTTTAGGAGATATTCCCCTCGCAATGAGCCGCTGAATGTAGCGGCACATGCGCACAGGGGATTCTCGGCTGACAGCCCGGCAAACTCCGGAGCTTGCCGGACTGAAGTCTCCCGCGCGCACGCGCGGGAGTGACGTCATTGCGGCTCCGGCCACTCACAGCGCCGGAGCCGCGATACCCGGAAGGCACGCCAAGGGGAAATGTCAGCTCCCTTGGTGTGGACAGGATGAGATGCCGGCGCCTCGTTCTAAGGTAAGTATCTCATAATGAGCTAGTATGCGGTGCATACTAGCTCATTATGCCTTTTCCCTTGCAGGTATAGGAAAAAAAAAAAAACGCGGGTATACAACCGCTTTAAGTGTCTGTGTGATGAAGGATATTTTCAGTTCCATCACTCGAGTCAACTTAGTTTTGTTTTTACTGTTCACATTCACTGCTCCGCCCCAATACCAGTTATATTTATAGGAGTGTAAAAATGATTTTTTTTTTCTTTCCTGTGATCAGGGAAGTGCAAGTAAAGGGGATTTCAGTATGACTATTTATGTTCTGTAATTTATTTTTTTTCTTCCCGGAGATATTAAAGTGGATTGTTTTTATATCATTTCCTGACAGCAGTTCATGCAGCATTTTTTTTTTTTTTAAGCAGTATGTTATTTTAAAGCAGATTTGAATCAATGAATATTTAGTTACAGAAGCAATGTGTATTGTCCAACAATTGGCATCTATCTTTTATGCCTCATGTACATGAGTGTTAGCTCCTGTGTCCTCAATCATAAAATCCCGGGTGCTTTCCTGTGCCGGGGTGCCACGTACAGCCACCAATACAAGTGAATAGCTGTGGGTGGCCATACTCGGGCAAACTCTGATCGCTTCTGCATCAGCATTTACAGTTGTACTGCAGGTTTCAACAAACGTGAAAGTGGTAAGCTTGGGGAAATACGCAGAATGCACGTGGTACTTACAGCCGTTCACTTGTAATAATGGCTATAATGCAGAACCTGCATTTCCCCAGGTGCAGGAAAGCGCCAGATATGTTTGAGGACCCCAGTGCTAATAAAGATCCATAAACATGGGACCTTAATAGAATTCAGTGCTGTATCTCGCAGTAGTTTAGAGATGGGCTTTTCAGGTTTCCTTTGTACTGCCTCAGGGCAACCTCCGCTGGTTGTACCGTTCCCCTGGACTCAAGCCCTACATCAGGAATATTTTACAAATCGGGAGTGCCCGGTTACATTCAAGCGTGACTGTCGGGAGTGCCCGGTTACATTCAAGCGTGACTGTCGGGAGTGCCCGGTTACATTCAAGCGTGACTGTCGGGAGTGCCCGGTTACATTCAAGCGTGACTGTCGGGAGTGCCCGGTTACATTCAAGCGTGGCTGTCGGGAGTGCCCGGTTACATTCAGGCGTGACTGTCGGGAGTGCCCGGTTACATTCAGGCGTGACTGTCGGGAGTGCCCGGTTACATTCAAGCGTGACTGTCGGGAGTGCCCGGTTACATTCAAGCGTGGCTGTCGGGAGTGCCCGGTTACATTCAAGCGTGGCTGTCGGGAGTGCCCGGTTACATTCAGGCGTGACTGTCGGGAGTGCCCGGTTACATTCAGGCGTGACTGTCGGGAGTGCCCGGTTACATTCAAGCGTGACTGTCGGGAGTGCCCGGTTACATTCAAGCGTGACTGTCGGGAGTGCCCGGTTACATTCAAGCGTGACTGTCGGGAGTGCCCGGTTACATTCAAGCGTGACTGTCGGGAGTGCCCGGTTACATTCAAGCGTGACTGTCGGGAGTGCCCGGTTACATTCAAGCGTGACTGTCGGGAGTGCCCGGTTACATTCAAGCGTGACTGTCGGGAGTGCCCGGTTACATTCAGGCGTGACTGTCGGGAGTGCCCGGTTACATTAAGGCGTGACTGTCGGGAGTGCCCGGTTACATTCAGGCGTGGCTGTCGGGAGTGCCCGGTTACATTCAGGCGTGGCTGTCGGGAGTGCCCGGTTACATTCAGGCGTGGCTGTCGGGAGTGCCCGGTTACATTCAGGCGTGGCTGTCGGGAGTGCCCGGTTACATTCAGGCGTGGCTGTCGGGAGTGCCCGGTTACATTCAGGCGTGGCTGTCGGGAGTGCCCGGTTACATTCAGGCGTGGCTGTCGGGAGTGCCCGGTTACATTCAGGCGTGGCTGTCGGGAGTGCCCGGTTACATTCAGGCGTGGCTGTCGGGAGTGCCCGGTTACATTCAGGCGTGGCTGTCGGGAGTGCCCGGTTACATTCAGGCGTGGCTGTCGGGAGTGCCCGGTTACATTCAGGCGTGGCTGTCGGGAGTGCCCGGTTACATTCAGGCGTGGCTGTCGGGAGTGCCCGGTTACATTCAGGCATGGCTGTCGGGAGTGCCGGCTTACATTCAGGCGTGGCTGTAGGGAGTGCCGGCTCACATCCCCCCCCCTTACATTCAGAAGGGCCCTTTGGAGTTGCCCCCCCCATACTTAAGCCCTCATTTGATCCAGCGCTGTGCATGTCTGCAGCTCTTTTCTCCCCCCACCTCTGGGTCTCACTGGCTTTGCTGAGGCACCGGGAGCCATTGACTCCTGCTGCTGTCAATCAAAGCCAGTGACTAGGGAGCTGGAGGCAGGGCTGAGTCCCACTGTCTGTATAAATGGGCGCAGCTGCAGGGCTCGGGTGCGTGCATGCATGAGTGGGGAAGCGGCTTCCTGTGGGGGCACTAAACAAGGAGGAGGAGCCAGGAGCACCGGCGGGGGACCCAAGATGGAGGTTCAGGGTCCTTCTGTGCAATTTCTTTGCACAGAGCAGGTAAGCGTAGAGATGTTTGTTATTTAAAAAAATAAACAATAAATGTCCCTTTACAATTGCTTTAAGGGCCTATTTACATTCATATGGTGTGTTGACATGCGTTGCATTAAAGTGGATCTCCAGCCTTACACTAAATATTTTTACAAAATTTCCCCTCACCCCTCCTGCTACTTATCTTGCCTACCCTATGCAAAAAAAGATCTGTATACTTCCCTTTGTTTCAGGCCGGTCTGGTCATGTGATCCAGCAGCTCCGGCTCAAGAAATTCTTAACGGCTGGAGATTTCAGGAGCCGTGAGTCACCCTTAAAGTGGTGTTCCACCCTAAAAAAAAAAAAAAAAAATGCAAGCAAATTTAAAAAAAAAATTTGGAAAATTTTTTTTTTTTTTAAACTTACCTCTAAATGCCTGTTGCTAGGGGGTCCCTCGTAGTCTGCCTCTTTCAGTGCCTGGGCTGGTGACATCACTTCCCCTCGGCACAGGAAGGGCTCAGCTCTGCTCCCTCCCTCCTGTCAATCATCTGGGACCCATTACAGGTCCCAGATGACTGAGCGGCCAATCACGGTGCGCGGCGCCGCTCGCGCATGCACAGTGGGTGCCCGGCTGTGAAGCCACAGCCCGGCGCCCACAGTTGCAATGCCAGCGCCACCGAGCGGAGGGGGGAGACGAGCGGGGCTTCGATCCCCCGCATCGCTGGACCCTGGGACAGGTAAGTGTCCAATTAAAAGTCAGCAGCTGTAGTATTTGTAGCTGCTGACTTTTTTAATTATTTTTTTTTTTTTTTTTGTAAATGGGAACCCCACTTTAAGCTCCCATAGACCAACTGTTGTCGATGCTCCCTCCTCTCCCCTGCAGCTGCTGCCCACTGACACAGGGGAACCAAGCTTCTGGATCACGTGATTGGACTGGAGTGCAATGAAAAAAAGGTAAGTATAAAGATCTTTTTTTACATAGGGTAGGCAGGATAGGTAGCAGAAGGGGGGAGGGGGTGATATTTTTAAGAATAGTTGATTTAAGACAAGAATTCTACTTTAAGGCAGCTCATTGAAATGAATGGGCTGCTAACACCCCAAACTGTCCCAAAAATTGAGCAAGCCCCAAATTTGTTAATACCTCAGACCACAAGGCACTGTGGTACATTGGAGGGCAGTGCGAGGCATGTGTGTTTGCATTGCGGTAATACAAACCACGTCAAAATCATATGAAGAGTTCAGTAGAGGAAGCTTCTACCGCCCCGGCCTATTTTTCCTGATTCTGCCCCGGCCTTCTTTGGCATGCAGGCGAAGAAGAGCCGACACACCGGTCCTAATGTTGTATATTTTCTCCACAGAGGCCCCCTTAACATTAGTGCCCCCCCCCCCTTTTCAAAGATAATGTTATTGTTTGCCTGAGATGACATCTTTGTTATTTGCGCCAATTTAGATGCAAATAGTGCTTGGCGGAGAGCCTCTTTAGTACAAACCGTTGTGCTATGCAGATACAGTGAGCTCTTTTTTTACATTGTGCTGGAATAAATATGACCTTTGTGCGCTTTATTTGAAGTGCTTGGCTCGCTATGTGAGCTTTATTGTTGGTGAATCTGTGAATAGAGATACTCATACAAGAGGATTCGCTGTCATTTGTTAGATGGAGAGCGTGTGACCGCGCGGCCGATGTAGTTACACAGAGGAAGGCGCTGGGCTCGGGGGTTCAGGTGGTTGTTCATCATTGTCTTGTGCAAAGATCTCTCATGAACATCTGTAGAGATGCATGCTATCGGTTGTAGAGAGCTGGTCATACATTATACAATTATCTTATTCAATTTCCTTTAGATTTACCTTCAACTATGTAGTGCAAGGGCCCGCCTGACTGCATACAAATAAACATTTATATGGTTTTTGTAAATCTAAAGGAAAGTTGTAGAATTGTATGGCCAGCCTAAAGGAAGAAAAGCTTTTATGACCGTCTTGTGATCACAACTTTATTATTATCGGCTTGCTCAGTTTATAGTGTTATTTAGGGCATGCGCAGTGCTGGAATGCAGGCCAAGTTGTGCGATTTTTTTTTTTTTTTTTTTTTTTTTTTTTTTTCCTGCACCGAACCATAAATGTACTTCCCTTTTTCAGTCATGCACGGGTGCCAATAATTCTTAACAGAGTGGATAAAAATCAATGATTTTTATTTTATTTTTTTTTTTTAAAGATTTTTTTCGATTTAAATAGATTTTTTTTTTTTTTAAGATTTAAATCCTGATTTTTTTCGATTTTTAAATAAAAATGTATTTTAATAAAATGCTTTTGGAGTAAAAATACTACCTAAAAATCGTTTTCTATTTAAGATACATCAATAATTTTGTTTATTCAGCTTGAAATGGAGCTTAGTTATGTAGCACGAGGCTGTATATTCTGCAATATTTACAATTTTGGTAAACTCACTCAATGAATCCAAGCTCTGCAAGCTGAGATAACATGCACTCTATTGATGTATTCACACAATTTCACAGTAACCAGGAGATAAAACAAAGTTCAGGAATATTCCTTTATCCCAATGTTTTGCAAATCTATGTACACTACAAACTGTATAATTGAATCGGTTCTGATATCGCTGTTTTACTAACCTGACAGATTATTGTTCTAAATAGGAAACCTTCTTTTTGTTTGCAAATATTAAAAGATTCCAACTACCAGAAAGAATAAGGCCTTACATTTAAAGAGCACCTGTCATTTCAGATCCATCATGGCAGCGCCTGTTAGCGGCATCCACTCATCAGCTGCCGCCACGTCCCTCACCTTGTTGTGTCCCTGCCACATCACCAGCCGTCCCAATAAAGTGAATGAGACTGTCGGTGAGTCAACAGCGGATCAGAGGAGGAGCCACTGCGGGACAGAGATGACAGTTGCTCTTAAAACATGATGATTTAAATCAAGCCTTTTTACTAGTGATTTAACTCAAATCCACCCTGATTGTTAAAGGGGTTGTAAACCCTGGAGTTTTTTTCACCTTAATGCATTCTATGCATTAAGGTGAAAAACCTTCTGTAGTGCAGCTCCCCCCAGAGCCCCCCCCCTTTTACTTACCTGAACCTGATCTTTCCAGCAATGAGCACGAGCCCAGCAGCTTCAGCCCCTGTCTCGGGTCCTCATTGGATAGATTGATAGCAGCAGGAGCCATTGGCTTCCTCAACCAAATCCAGTGACATGGGAGCCAGGGGGCGGGGCTGAGTCTTGCTGTCAAATCCAGTGACATGGGAGCTGGGGGGCGGGGCCGAGTCTTGCTGTCAAATCCAGTGACATGGGAGCCAGGGGGCGAGGCCGAGTCTTGCTGTCAAATCCAGTGACATGGGAGCTGGGGGGCGGGGCCGAGTCTTGCTGTCAAATCCAGTGACATGGGAGCTGGGGGGCGAGGCCGAGTCTTGCTGTTAAATCCAATGACATGGGAGCTGGGGGCGGGGACGAGTCTTGCTGTCAAATCCAGTGACATGGGAGCCGGGGGCGGAGCCGAGTCTTGCTGTCAAATCCAGTGACATGGGAGCCAGGGGGGCGGGGCCGAGTCTTGCTGTCAAATCCAGTGACATGGGAGCCAGGGGGCGGGGGCCGAGTCTTGCTGTCAAATCCAGTAACATGGGAGCTGGGGGGCGGGGCCGAGTCTTGCTGTCAAATTCAGTGACATGGGAGCCGGGGGGCGAGGCCGAGTCTTGCTGTTAAATCCAATGACATGGGAGCTGGGGGCGGGGCCGAGTCTTGCTGTCAAATCCAGTGACATGGGAGCCAGGGGGGCGGGGCCGAGTCTTGCTGTCAAATCCAGTGACATGGGAGCCAGGGGGGCGGGGCCGAGTCTTGCTGTCAAATCCAGTGACATGGGAGCCAGGGGGGCGGAGCCGAGTCTTGCTGTCAAATCCAGTGACATGGGAGCCAGGGGGGCGGGGCCGAGTCTTGCTGTCAAATCCAGTGACATGGGAGCCAGGGGGCGGGGGCCGAGTCTTGCTGTCAAATCCAGTAACATGGGAGCTGGGGGGCGGGGCCGAGTCTTGCTGTCAAATTCAGTGACATGGGAGCCGGGGGGCGAGGCCGAGTCTTGCTGTTAAATCCAATGACATGGGAGCTGGGGGCGGGGCCGAGTCTTGCTGTCAAATCCAGTGACATGGGTGCCAGGGGGCGGGGCCGAGTCTTGCTGTCAAATCCAGTGACATGGGAGCCAGGGGGGCGGGGCCGAGTCTTGCTGTCAAATCCAGTGACATGGGAGCTGGGGGGCGAGGCCGAGTCTTGCTGTTAAATCCAATGACATGGGAGCTGGGGGCGGGGACGAGTCTTGCTGTCAAATCCAGTGACATGGGAGCCGGGGGCGGAGCCGAGTCTTGCTGTCAAATCCAGTGACATGGGAGCCAGGGGGGCGGGCCGAGTCTTGCTGTCAAATCCAGTGACATGGGAGCCAGGGGGCGGGGGCCGAGTCTTGCTGTCAAATCCAGTAACATGGGAGCTGGGGGGCGGGGCCGAGTCTTGCTGTCAAATTCAGTGACATGGGAGCCGGGGGGCGAGGCCGAGTCTTGCTGTTAAATCCAATGACATGGGAGCTGGGGGCGGGGCCGAGTCTTGCTGTCAAATCCAGTGACATGGGTGCCAGGGGGCGGGGCCGAGTCTTGCTGTCAAATCCAGTGACATGGGAGCCAGGGGGGCGGGGCCGAGTCTTGCTGTCAAATCCAGTGACATGGGAGCCAGGGGGGCGGGGCCGAGTCTTGCTGTCAAATCCAGTGACATGGGAGCCAGGGGGGCGGAGCCGAGTCTTGCTGTCAAATCCAGTGACATGGGAGCCAGGGGGGCGGGGCCGAGTCTTGCTGTCAAATCCAGTGACATGGGAGCCAGGGGGCGGGGGCCGAGTCTTGCTGTCAAATCCAGTAACATGGGAGCTGGGGGGCGGGGCCGAGTCTTGCTGTCAAATTCAGTGACATGGGAGCCGGGGGGCGAGGCCGAGTCTTGCTGTTAAATCCAATGACATGGGAGCTGGGGGCGGGGCCGAGTCTTGCTGTCAAATCCAGTGACATGGGTGCCAGGGGGCGGGGCCGAGTCTTGCTGTCAAATCCAGTGACATGGGAGCCAGGGGGGCGGGGCCGAGTCTTGCTGTCAAATCCAGTGACATGGGAGCCAGGGGGCGAGGCCGAGTCTTGCTGTTAAATCCAATGACATGGGAGCTGGGGGCGGGGACGAGTCTTGCTGTCAAATCCAGTGACATGGGAGCCGGGGGCGGAGCCGAGTCTTGCTGTCAAATCCAGTGACATGGGAGCCAGGGGGGCGGGGCCGAGTCTTGCTGTCAAATCCAGTAACATGGGAGCTGGGGGGCGGGGCCGAGTCTTGCTGTCAAATCCAGTGACATGGGAGCCGGGGGGCGAGGCCGAGTCTTGCTGTTAAATCCAATGACATGGGAGCTGGGGGCGGGGCCGAGTCTTGCTGTCAAATCCAGTGACATGGGAGCCAGGGGGCGGGGCTGAGTCTTGCTGTCAAATCCAGTGACATGGGAGCTGGGGGGCGAGGCCGAGTCTTGCTGTTAAATCCAGTGACATGGGAGCCGGGGGCGGGGCCGAGTCTTGCTGTCAAATCCAGTGACATGGGAGCCGGGGGCGGGGCCGAGTCTTGCTGTCAAATCCAGTGACATGGGAGCTGGGGGGCGAGGCCGAGTCTTGCTGTCAAATCCAGTGACATGGGAGCCGGGGGCGGGGCCGAGTCTTGCTGTCAAATCCAGTGACATGGGAGCTGGGGGGCGGGGCCGAGTCTTGCTGTCAAATCCAGTGACATGGGAGCTGGGGGGCGAGGCCGAGTCTTGCTGTTAAATCCAATGACATGGGAGCCGGGGGGCGGGGCCGAGTCTTGCTGTCAAATCCAGTGACATGGGAGCTGGGGGGCGAGGCCGAGTCTTGCTGTTAAATCCAATGACATGGGAGCCGGGGGGCGGGGCCGAGTCTTGCTGTCAAATCCAGTGACATGGGAGCCGGGGGGCGGGGGCCGAGTCTTGCTGTCAAATCCAGTGACATGGGAGCCGGGGGGCGGGGGCCGAGTCTTGCTGTCAAATCCAGTGACATGGGAGCCGGGGGGCGGGGGCCGAGTCTTGCTGTCAAATCCAGTGACATGGGAGCCAGGGGAGCGGGGCCGAGTCTTGCTGTCAAATCCAGTGACATGGGAGCCGGGGGGCGAGGCCGAGTCCGAGTCTTGCTTTTAAATCCAATGACATGGGAGCCGGGGGGCGAGGCCGAGTCTTGCTGTTAAATCCAGTGACATGGGAGCCAGGGGGGCGGGGCCGAGCCTTGCTGTCAAATCCAGTGACATGGGAGCCAGGGGGCGGGGCCGAGTCTTGCTGTTAAATCCAGTGACATGGGAGCCAGGGGGGCGGGGCCGAGTCTTGCTGTCAAATCCAGTGACATGGGAGCCAGGGGGCGGGGCCGAGTCTTGCTGTCAAATCCAGTGACATGGGAGCCAGGGGGGCGGGGCCGAGTCTTGCTGTCAAATCCAGTGACATGGGAGCCAGGGGGCGGGGCCGAGTCTTGCTGTCTGTGTCAGTGGATGCAGCAGCAGGACTCTGAAGCACGCGCCCATGGAAATCTGCTCACCGTGGGGGGCACTCAAGAGGAGGAGCCACGAGTGCCGCTGGGGGGACCCCAGAAGAGGAGGATCGCGGCTGCTCTGTGCAACACCCTTGCACAGAGAAGGTAAGTAATAACGTTTGTTATTTAAAAAAAAAAACCCCAAACCTTTTACATCCCCTTTAACCACCTCGTTACCGGCTATAGCCAAAAGATAGCTACAGTACGGCTCTCTAGTTCTGGGAGGGTGTCCATAGATATTTGGGCATATCGCTCTCTAAAACAAAAAAATTTCATCTGGCGATGTGTTTTCCAGGGCTGTGTTATATAGAATTGCAAGAAAGCATTATTTGTACATAACTTTCATTTATCTGACCTCAAGGATATTCAATTACTAGAACAAATTTCTCATCGTCATGTAAAATGTCTCATTTAACGCAACAGCAAGTCATTTCCACGCTTTATAAGCTGCACATTAGCCGTCTAATCACCGCATTTCATAAATTAAGGTCAAATCTGCTTACATTGAAGAAATGTCACTTGGAAAATGAAGGCAGGAAGTGTACAATAAATTGTAACAAGAAAAGATTACAGGAAAAAAATGATCTACTAACATAAAACTGTTCAGTGAGTGGTACCCAGGTCACAAGAGGCATGGAGGAGCTCAGCTGTGAGGACAGATTAGAGGAACTGAATTTATTCTCTTGAGAAGAGGAGATGAAGGGGGGATATGATCACCGTGTACAAAGACATAAGGGGTCCATATAGTGAACTTGGTGTTGAGTTATTCACTTTACGGTCATCACAGAGGACAAGGGGGGCACTCTTTATTTACGTCTAGGGGAAAGATTTCATCTCCAAATATGGAAAGGTTTCTTCACAGTAAGAGCTGTGAAAATGTGGAATAGACTCCCTCCAGAGGTGGTTCTGGCCAGCTCAGTAGATTGCTTTAAAAAGCCCTGGATTCTTTCCTAAATGTACAGAATATAACTGGGTACTAAAATTTTATAGGTAAAGTTAATCCAGGGAAAATCCGATTGCCTCTTGGGGGATCAGAAAATAATTTTTTCCCCTGCTGTAGCAAATTGGATCCTGCGTTGCTGGGGTTTTTCGCCTTCCTCTGGATCAACTGTGGGCGAAGGATTGGGTATATGGGATTGTATTTTTTTATTTTTGATTAAACTAGATGGACTTGTGTCTTTTTTCAACCTGACTAACTATGTAACGTGTTCGCTATTGACTCCAATGCTCCCAGTAACTCAGCTGCCAGTCCACAAGTCATCTGGTGACTGCAGTGCATCCAGTGACTCTAAGTACGCTGTTGGTCCACATGTCCTCTAGTGACTCTATAGCAGGGGTCTCAAATTGGCGGCCCTCCAGCTGTTGCGAAACTACAAGTCCCATCATGCCCCTGCCTGTGGGAGTCAGGCTTGTAACTGTCAGCTTTGCAATGCCTCATGGGACTTGTAGTTTTGCATCAGCTGGAGGGCCACCAGTTTGAGATCCCTGCTCTACAGCCTCCTGCATCACCTGGACGATCCCTCTCTGTGGATACATAAACCATGTCAGCTGCGGCTTATGTACTTATATCATTACAAACCATTAAAAAAAAATATTTTAAAAGATTTACACCTACTGATAAGAATATTAACATCCTGCTGATCTCATTTACATGTATAGCTAAAAATCTATGAAAAATACAATGTATTCCCCTTAAAGTGAAGTGATTCTAAACTTTTAATATTTTTAGGGAAAAAAAACTTTTAATACTTGCCTGCTTTGTGTAATGGTTTTGCACAGAACAGCCCGATCCTCCTCTTCTGGGGCCCACACTGGCATGTATGGCTCCTCCTCTTCGGCTCCATCTAGATCCAGCGATGTTGTAAAAGTGTCTTGGCTGGCCGGGACTCCCCCCCCCCCCCCCCCCCCATTGGCTGAGACAGCAGCGTGGTGTCATTGGCTCCCTCTGCTGTCAATCAAAGTCAGTCAGCCAATGAGGAGAGAAAGGGTGTGGGTTTTAGCAAGCTACTTGCTGTGGGGGAACTCAACAGGAGGGAGGGGCCAGGAGCACCGAAGAGGGACCCAAGAAGAGGAGGATCTAGGCTACTCTGTGCAAAACCAACTGCACAGGTTAGGTAAGTATAAAACATGTTTATTATTTTGAACAAAAAAAAAAAAAAGACTTTTGTATCACTTTAAGGCTTTAGAACCACTTTAAAGTTCAGTGTCAGTCTCCCCTCTGCCATGCTTCTTGGTTCTCCACTTAACACCCCCAGAGAACAGGGTCCTAGACCCTCTACTCCCAGGTCAAGGAGCTGCACCAGACTACAGAGCTGTAAGTCTTCATGAGACAGCTCTGGGGAGATGGGGTGAGTTTTAATAGCTGTATCTGAAGGAGCTGGCCTACTAACTAAATACAATTAAAAAAATAAATACTGAAATTGAATATCGTATGTATTTCTTTTGACAGCCTTCAGATTCTTCCTTCTAGTCATCCCTTGATGGAGAATTGGGTCTGTGCTCTTGCATTGAGGGTGGTTTGGGACTGCAGTCTAGCATTGAATGTGAATTTTTATCTGCGGTCTTCCGTTGATGGGGAATTGGGTCGGTGCTCTTCCGTTGATGGAGAATTGGGTCGGTGCTCTTCCGTTGATGGGGAATTGGGTCGGTGCTCTTCCGTTGATGGGGAATTGGGTCGGTGCTCTTCCGTTGATGGGGAATTGGGTCGGTGCTCTTCCGTTGATGGGGAATTGGGTCGGTGCTCTTCCGTTGATGGGGAATTGGGTCGGTGCTCTTCCGTTGATGGAGAATTGGGTCGGTGCTCTTCCGTTGATGGGGAATTGGGTCGGTGCTCTTCCGTTAATGGGGAATTGGGTCGGTGCTCTTCCGTTAATGGGGAATTGGGTCGGTGCTCTTCCGTTGATGGGGAATTGGGTTGGTGCTCTTCCGTTGATGGAGAATTGGGTCTGTGGTCTTCCGTTGATGGAGAATTGGGTCTGCGCGCTTCCGTTGATGGAGAATTGGGTCGGTGCTCTTCCGTTGATGGAGAATTGGGTCGGTGCTCTTCTGTTAATGGGGAATTGGGTCGGTGCTCTTCCGTTGATGGGGAATTGGGTTGGTGCTCTTCCGTTGATGGAGAATTGGGTCTGTGGTCTTCCGTTGATGGAGAATTGGGTCTGCGCGCTTCCGTTGATGGAGAATTGGGTCGGTGCTCTTCCGTTGATGGAGAATTGGGTCGGTGCTCTTCCGTTGATGGGGAATTGGGTTGGTGCTCTTCCGTTGATGGAGAATTGGGTCTGTGGTCTTCCGTTGATGGAGAATTGGGTCTGCGCGCTTCCGTTGATGGAGAATTGGGTCGGTGCTCTTCCGTTGATGGAGAATTGGGTCGGTGCTCTTCTGTTGATGGAGAATTGGGTCGGTGCTCTTCCGGTGATGGAGAATTGGGTCGGTGCTCTTCTGGTGCTGGAGAATTGGGTCGGTGCTCTTCTGTTGGAGAACTGGGTCGGTGCTCTTCCGGTGATGGGGAATTGGGTCGGTGCTCTTCCGTTGATGGGGAATTGGGTTGGTGCTCTTCCGTTGATGGAGAATGGTCTTCCGTTGATGGAGAATTGGGTCCGCGCGCTTCCGTTGATGGAGAATTGGGTCGGTGCTCTTTTGTTGATGGAGAATTGGGTCTGTGCTCTTCTGGTGATGGAGAATTGGGTCGGTGCTCTTCTGTTGATGGAGAATTGGGTCGGTGCTCTTCCGGTGATGGAGAATTGGGTCGGTGCACTTCTGGTGCTGGAGAATTGGGTCGGTGCACTTCTGGTGCTGGAGAATTGGGTCGGTGCACTTCTGGTGCTGGAGAATTGGGTCGGTGCACTTCTGGTGCTGGAGAATTGGGTCGGTGCACTTCTGGTGCTGGAGAATTGGGTCGGTGCACTTCTGGTGCTGGAGAATTGGGTCGGTGCACTTCTGGTGCTGGAGAATTGGGTCGGTGCACTTCTGGTGCTGGAGAATTGGGTCGGTGCATTTCTGGTGAGGGACAATTGATAGAGAATTAGGGTCCATGGTCTTCCTTTGGCAGGGAATCTTCTATGGAGAATTGGGTCTGCGATCTTCCATTCCTTCAATCCTCATCACCTGATTCTGTCACACGGCTATTATTTAGCCTGCAGGCTCCTCATTAACTTGTAATGTAATGTTCTTTGTGCGGAGATAAGTCATCCTAAAATAACTTTGTTGAAATGTTTCTAATTATGAAAGAATGCTAAAATAGCAGCCACAAATCAGAGCGCTGATAGCAGCTGTTTACTTTTCATTTACAAGGCCTTGTTGCGTACATAATTTACAGTGTTGTGGTAGCGATGAAGCACGGGTCGGGCCCCTGTGGGCTTCTGCCATGCATTATTAAAATCCGGGAGTCGCGCTCAGCAGGGCCGCTCCCTGGAGGCTCATTAAGGTTGCTGTGCTATATAGACTGTAGATGTTTATGCTCTTCCCTGGTGGGTATGTGTTAGTATGTTTTAATTTGCCATCGTGTTTCCTCGTTGAACACAGCTCACGCTGGACTTTGACTCTGAAGGGCAGTGTATGGTTACAGGTCTTTACAGCAGCCGGGACTGCAGGCAGATGTATCAAAATAAACGCCTTTTAATTAAATGATATTATCATTAAAATAAGTAATGACTTGTAATTTTTAAATGTAGATTCTATAGGTAACTTAAAGTGTTCCTAAACCCAGGACTCTGCATTCATTATATCTGGTCTCCCACAGTACACAGAACATGGAAATGCAATTATCTTAGTAAATATAAACAGCTAAATACCTTTTTCTCATCAGCAGTCTTGTGATTTCTATCAGTGTTTGCTTAAAGTGGTAGTAAACTTGGTTCTTACAAAACTCGCTGACGGGTAGGGTTTTTTTTATTACAGGATAGAACCTAAAGGTCTCTTCTGTCATAAATCTCCCCCCTTAACTGCACATTCGCAGCTCAGACCACATTTACGGCCTGCTGCGTGCCACTGAGATGTGTCTCCCGTTTGCATGCGCGGGAGTGACATCACCCCGGCACAGCCAATCAAGCTGCCAAAGATCGTAAACCTGGAAGAAAGACTGAGCGATGGTGGAAGCGGCCAGGGACAAGGGAGAGCAGTGAGAGCTTGGCGCTGGAGGGCTGCATTTGGAGGCAAGTCTGTCATAATGTACTAGTATGCAGTGCATACTAGTACATTATGGGTTAATGTTGCTGGGGGACCCATTTAAAAATAAATAATTATAGACTTTATTACCGCTTTAAAGCTTGCAGGAGGGAGTTTTCATTCTCCTCTGACTGTTCTATGAGGCTGCATGACCCCTGACCCTCTGTCTGGACAGTGCTGATTGGCCCGGTGCTGATCATGTGCACTCAACCAAAAACAAAAAAATTACTCTAGCAATACAAACCAAACTGAGCATGTGCAGAGTGCCTCCTAGGACTCTGTATTATCAGGAGATGAATTGGGGATAGCAAAAGGGGAGGATCAAAGAAGACAGGATCAAACAGCCTTTTTACACAATGAGGAGGATTAACCCCTTAGGTTCCACAGTGATTATAACAAGCATGGTTTACTGCATATACAGACTGATTTTACTGCTGTGGGTTTAGTAACACTTTAATCTGTCTTTATTTTAGCTTCCTGTAATTACCTGTTCAGCATCACTAAGGGCTCTTTCACACTTGTGGATCCGTATTCATACATCCGCTTGCTCAGCATGGATCGATCTGTTGTTCCCCGCTAAGCCGGCGGATGACAAGTCCCGTGTCTTGCCGAGAATGTTCCCTCGGTGGATAAGTTCCCCCCCTGTACTGCGCAGGCGCGGCGCCTGCGCAGTACATACTACTCTCAGCCGCCGGAGATAGCCGAAGCTCAAATGCTTCAATCAGCTGTACACGGCGCCTGCGCTCTGGGTCCAGATTCCTTTCCCACCATCCAAGTGGACCTAGAGGGGGAATCTAAAAGTGCCGAGCGCAGCGAGGCCGTGCCCGAAGCGTGGCGAGCGAAGCGAGCCCGTGAGGGGCCCTCTTCCAGGCGCCGTGTACAGCTGATTTTCAGCTGTTGTGCTTCGGCTATTTCCGCCGATACCTACTGCGCAGGCGCAGTAGAGGGGGGAACTTATACGCCGAGCGGAACTTTCTCGGCAGAACACCGGCTCTGCACACTCCCCCTCTATGGGGGGATCGGATGATTACGGACCGCCTGTCCATTTTCCTCCGATCCGCCAGACGGATGGAAAATAGGGTTCCATCCGTCTGGATTTTGCGGATCGGATGTCAGCGGACGTGTCACCGCTGACATCCGAAGCTCCATAGAGATGCATGGAGTAACCGTTCAGATCCACTTGAAAAAACTGACAGGCGGATCTGAACGGTCCGCACGTGTGAAAGAGCTCTAAGGCTGAGAAACAGGGAAATCTGTCTAACACTGTGAACATAGAACTTAGAGGAGAAAGTTGCAGGGATCAGCTTGTTGGCATTCTGCTGCTCGTTCTTTGTCCTGTCAGATGAAGGTGGCATGACCTTAGCCAAGGTGTGTACTGGTCGGCTAGTGTGTCTGTAGGCAAAGTTTGCTGTGCATAATTTTGTTCTGTCAGGCATCCCTGCAAACTTCTTATGCCGCGTACACACGGTCGGACTTTTCGTCTACAAAAGTCAGACGGACGCCGACAGACTAAAGCTGGCTGACAATCCGATCGTGTGTGGGCTTCCCCGGACTTTCAGCGGACTTTTCCAGCCGCAAATCTGACGGACTTTAGATTTGAAACATGCTTCAAATCTTTACCTCGTAACTACGCCGGACCCAGAAATCCGCTCGTCTGTGTGCTAGTCCGACGGGCAAAAACCCACGCTAGGGCAGCTATTGGCTACTGGCTATGAACTTCCTTATTTTAGTCCGGTGTACGTCATCACGTACGAATCCATCAGACTTTTGTGTGATCGTATGTAGGCAAGTCGTTCGTAAGAAAGTTCGCCAAAAGTCTGTCGGACAGGCTGTTGGACTTTTGTAGACAAAAAGTCCGACCGTGTGTACGCGGCATTAGGCTCGGTTCACACTAGGGGCGGCACGACTTGCAGGTCGCCTCACCGAGGCGACCTTCACATGACATCCAAGGCGACTTGCAAAACGACTTCTGTATAGAAGTCTATGCAAGTCGCCTCAAGTCGCCCCAAAAGAAGTACAGGAACCTTTTTCTAAGTCGGAGTGACTTGCGTCGCTCCTATTAGAACGGTTTCATTGTACAGAACGGGAGGCGACTTGTCAGGCGACTAGGTCACCTGACAAGTCGCCCCTGTGTGAACCGGCACTTAATGGAACAGAATTACTGGTACTGGAAGTAAATACTGTTACCTAGCTGTTTGGGAGAGGGGAGACTGAGCAATAAAAGTACCAATATCCCTTAACCACCAGCTATCTACAAGTACAAAGTGGCAGAGCAGGTGGGTATTAATCCCCAGCCTTTGCCCATGTGCATTCATGGGGAACTGCCATTACTGCACAGTGACCTAGATGTTGCAGACCGATCCCAGTCATTGTTTTCGATTGGGAGTTTCCAATCACGGTGGCCCCTCAGTCTGGAAACCTGCTTCCTGGCATTAAGACCTTTTGTAAAGGGCTGAGGCAAGGGGGTTAAAGTGAACTTCCAGTAACTTTCCCAACCTACATGAATATACAGGGGGTCCCCTAGTTACAAACATCCGACTTACAAACGACTCCTACTTACAAACGGAGGCAGACAACAGGAAGTGAGAGGAAATCTACCCCTAGGAAGGAAAATTCTCTCCTGTAAGAGCTATTTTGGGGAAAAGGTACCTCCACTGATGCTTTATCACCAAGGCTTGTTTCCACAACAACCCAAAATTTTCAAAATCCAATTGTCATTGGGACAGAAAGTGAAGTGAAATCTTCTGAACAGAGGCACAGACAGCAAAACAAACCTTACAGCGGTGTTAACCCTTCCCTATGCTATCCAAAAAGCTTAAAAATAGTTTTTTTGGCTGGAGCTACACTTAAAAAATGTACCTGTTCTGACTTACAAACAGATTCGACTTAAGAACAAACCTATAGTCCCTAACTGGTTTGTAACCCGGGGACCCCCTGTATTCCTAACATGTCACAATATACAGGAACAGTAGAGTGTGTGTGTGTGTGTGTATATGTATGTATATGTGTGTGTGTGTATGTGTATATATATATATATATATATATATATATATATATATATATATATATATATATATATATATATATATATATATATATATATTTTAATATAATTTTTATATATATATATATATATATATTTATATTTTAATATCATTTTTATATATATATATTTATATTTTAATATCATTTTTATATATATATTTTAATATAATTTTTATATATATATTTATATTTTAATATAATATATATATATATATATATATATATATATATATATATATATATATATATATATATATATATATATATATATATATATATATATATATATATATATAATATATAATATTTTTTTTTTTTTTTTTTTTTAATTAAAGCTGTTCACTTTACACTGCAATCGCACTTGTGCGCTGTGAGAGTTTTCTGGCAATACACAAAAACTCCAGCTCTTTTGCAGATGCGTGGCGGTACCATTAATTCTTAGTTGCACCCCTCTTGCTAACGCATGCACCAAATGCATGGTAACAAAGTACTATAGCTTTGGTGTGGTGCAATTTTTAAAAGCGGGATTTAAAAGAAAATAAACCTACATACTCGCCTAGATGGCTCCAGCTGTCCTCTGGTGGATCTACACTGAGAACTGAGCAATCAAAGACTTTGCTCTGCCCATCTAGCACTCACTGGAGCGCTTGACTGTAGAGGGGGTGGGAGCAGCAGGCTCTGGCTTTCAGCAGCACGCTGATAGGCTGAGCCAGCTGTAGGTCAGAAATCAGGGTGGATCCTGACATTGTCTGGATCCCTGCAGAGCCTGGACCAGATCTATGACCTCAGCTGACAGCAGGCTAAAGCCCACTGTCGGCTGAATCTGGATTACAAGAGTGCAATGCCAGGACAAGGTCATTCAGTGCCCAGGGCAAAGACGCTAGACTTGACCCCCCCCACAATGTGCAAGCTTAGGGAATCCTACGCCGGGCAGTCGCTTGCCAAAATCACTGCCGCTGTCACTACTCCTGTCAGCCTTGTAACAGAAGGAGGGTGCCCCCATCTCTATAGTAAACCGCTGAGCCCAGGGCAGCCGTCCCTCCTGATCGCCCCTTGTCTTGGCCCTCTTCCTGTAACCCACAGAAGACGTAGGGCTTTGGCCATACTTCTCTTTTTAAATAGGGTCAGGCAATTTTTTTGCGTGTTTCTTGCATATTGAAGTGAATGGGCTGTTCTAAACGCAACACACAGGAGTGTGCATGTGCTCCGACACACATGCGTAGGTGTAAATGGAGCCCTAAAGTGATACTAAAGTCGTTTTTTGTTATTTTTAACAAAAAAAAAAATGTTATTTGCCTGCTCTATTTTGCACAGAACGGCCCCAATCCTCCTCTTCTCGGGTCCCTCTTTGGCGCTCCTGGCCCCTCCCTTCCTGTCGAGTGCCCCCCACAGCAAGCCGCTTTCTGTGGGGGCACTGAGCCGAGTCACAGCTCTCTGTGTCCATTCAGACTCCTCCTTCTCTCCTCATTGTTCACTGACTTTAATTGACAGCAGTGGAAGCTAATGGCATTTCGCTGCTGTCTCAGCCAATGAAGAGGGAGAATCCCAGACAGCTGAGTGTCTTGTGCAACATCGCTGGATCGAGATGGGGCTCAGGTAAGTATTAGGGGGACGGGGGGGGGGGGCTGCTGCACACAAAAGGCTTTTTATCTTCATGCATAGAATGCAAGATTAAGATAAAAAACTTTCTGCCTTTACAACCACTTTAATATGCACTCCTTGAGCTCTGGTCCAGTGACATTGCCTTGACTGGGATGATGTCATCAGTAAGGCCCCTTTCACACTGGGGCGGTGGGGGCGTCGGCGGTAAAACAGCGCTATTTTTAGCGCTGTTTTACTGTCGTTTTTGCAGCGGTATTCACCCGCTAGCGGTGCGGTTTTAACCCCCGCTGGCGGCCGAAAAAGGGTTAAAACCGCTCTCATAGCGCGGCTATAGCCGCGGTATAGCCGCGCTGCCCCATTGATTTCAATGGGCAGGAGCGGTGAATACACCGCTCCTTCACCGCTCCAAAGATGCGGCTTGCAGGAGTTTTTTTCTTCTCCTGTCAGCACACCGCTTCAGTGTGAAAGCCCTCGGGGGCTTTCACACTGAACAAACAGCAGCGGCAGTTTTGGGTCGGTTTGCAGGCGGTATTTTTAGTGCAATAACGCTTGCAAACCGCCCCAGTGTGAAAGGGCTCTAAGGCCCATTTCACACTTGTGTGATTTGTCCTGCGACTGTAAAGTCGCATGACAAGTCGTACCCCATGATTTCCAATGAGTACCATTCATGTCTGTGTGACTTCAAAGTAGTCCTGTGCTAGGGCTGAGAAAAAAATCGATTTAAATCTTGAATTGAGTTGAGAGGTCAAATCGATTCAAAATTTAAGCAAATCGTTTTTTGTTTTTTTTTTCCACCGCGCCGGTCCCGAGGTGCTGCGGGCATGAGCTTTTAGGCGAGGCCGCGGCTTCGGCCTAGTCCGCGGCTACGGCCGGACGCCGCGGACTAGGCCGAAGCCTAAAAACTCATGCCCGCAGCGCCTCCGGACCGGTGCGGACACCGCGCCGGGCCGGAAGAGCTGCGGGCAAGGAGTTTTTAGGTGAGGCCGCGGCTTTGGCCTAGTCCGCGAGGCCGGACGCCGCGGACTAGGCCGAAGCCGCGACCTCGCCTAAAAGCTCATGCCCGCAGCACCTCGGGACCGGCGCTTTTTCCAAAAAAAAAAAACTCGATTCGAATCGTGAATCGAGTTTTTTTTTTTTTTTTTAAGAAAATCTCCCAGCCCTACCCTGTACTACTTTGGTCCAACTTTGATGCAGCTTGAGGTCCATAGACCTCAAGATTACACAGGCATTGCTTCAAGTCGCATAAAAGTGGCGGGGCCAAGTGTGAAGGGGGGGGCCTAAGCTGCAGGCAGGAGGAAGCATTTTCTCAGACTGCAACATTGTAACTTCGTAGCAAGGTGAGGGGGGGGTGAGCTGCGTCAGACGTTTGTGAGCACAGCCAAGAACTGCCCAGGTACCAGGATTTACATGATTCTGTCATCTCTGAACCAGCATCTTCATCCTGGATGACGACTGAGAAAAGATGACCCCCCCCCCAGCAGATGGATGAAGGCATTGTCAAGGGGGGAGTACTGTGATAACTGTGAGAGGTAATAAATACCTGGAAGTGTTTCTATTAGCATGCATGTACATTATCACAATAAATCCTATCTGATGGAAGGTCCACTTTCAAGTTAGATTGAGTGGACTTTGTGAAGTAGGAATTGCAGTGCCCAAAGGCTCATGCGTTTTTTGTTTTAGTATTCCTGTTGGGTTTCATGCTCTTTACTTTTAATCAGTTGAACTCTTGTATTAGCATTCCATTCTCATGAAATGTGAGGATAATTTAATCAAGCTTTCCTGCGTAAAATTAATAGTACAAATTAGATTAGGCCTCTTTGTGTGATGTTATTGATGGCATTTAATATGTGATTTCACATGGTTTTAGAAGGTTTATGTGCTTGTCTATCTGCGCCTGTCAGCTGTAATTCCCGCGTTTAATCATTCTGCCCCTCTTCTTCCTTTTTTTTTTTTTTTTTTTTTTCTTCGTTCTATTTTTTATTTTTTTGGAGAAATCTTTAAACCTTTCTCCTATAGTGGTTAAGAAATAGCTATTGTTGGTGTGGGTGGAATAGATTGGATACGTAAGTATTCTCCATTCGCCTGCACATTTCTTTAAGGCACCATTAACATTATGACCTTTGGCGCCAGGCGTTGCGCTACATGCATAGGACAGCCTTCCCATTAGTGGGCTGCCCAATGAGTGGCAAACGTGGCGTAGTAGTTCATGCACCTTTTTTGAGCTTCAAGCTTCCTGCATTTTTTTTTTTTTTTTTTCAACCGCGTGTCTGCTTGCCAGGTTTGGGGTGCCCTTACCAATGAATGAGCAGTTTGTGAATGCGGGCAAGTTCGCACAATTTTGCACACATTTTAAAAAAACGCTATAGTGAGAATGCAGCCTTAGGGCTGATTCACGCTGCCTGCATGCTAAATGCTAAATTTTAGTGTGCAGGCAGCATTCAGTTTTCAGTGAGATCTATGTGTTTTTTTTTTTGTTTTTTAAACTTTATTTGAAGAGCACAAAATAACATTTTACTCACGTTTCTGCACAGTAGTGTGCACTGTGGTAAAATGCTCATGTCAGCATTTTACTGCAACTTACTGCACCTTCTGGCTGCTATGCAGTGTGAACAGGGCACCTAAAAAAAAACAAAAAAACAAACAATTGCTTTCTATGTGCCTTAGCGGTGACTGGCATTTATCCAGTGTGGGAAAACACCAGTTGCTGCCCCTTAAAGCGGAGTTCCTTCCGCTTTAAGTGCTGGTGACCCCCTGACATGCCACATTTGGCATGTCTTTTTTTTTTGGGAGGGGGGGGGGGGTCAGCAGGGACCAGCTGAGATTCAATTCATGCATGGGCACGCTGATTGTACCCAAGTGGATCCATCCATTGACTTGGGTACAACCAGCATGTCAGATTTCTAGCATGTGATTTAGTGCCAGGAGCTATAGCCGCTAGCAATAATCGCTGTGTTCTCCCAGCAGGGACGGCTTCCCGCATTCCACTGCTTGGAGAACACAATAGCTCATTGGGAGGGATTCTCCCGTCAACATTGACTGTGTTGATGGGGAATCCTTCTCTTTCTACTGGTTGCGGGAAAGAAAATGGCAGCATCTATGGCCTGCCTTAGGGCACGTTCGCACAAGGTGACATGGAGCTGCATTGATCAAAACACAGACATATAGAAAACCATTCTTCTCTGTGTGCCCTGTTCACTCCAGTCAGGTGCCGCATGCATAGTTAAATTTTTTTTTTTTTTTTTTGTGCACCACACAGCAAATGTGTTACAATGCACATACGTGTGTCAGAACGTGCTGTTCTGCATAGACTGCAATGACCTGTTTAGTTAACATTCAGAAAAGGTAGGAATAAGTAAACTCTGATGTGGTGTTACAAGGCATTACAGAGCAGAGGCATAGTGCATACCAACGCATGCATGCATTATGCGCACCAAAACACATTCCTGTTGGCGTGTATGGTCCCTTAGAATCCAGCAAAGTTTAGTCTGGAAACCGGTACAAATTGTCCCTTGGAGAAACCATTCACCTTATTGTTTTGTTGGTTGAATCCGCAGTAGTGATGAGCTTGGGCATGTTCGGACTAGTATCCAAACTCAGACGTGCAAGACCACTGAGAAGCGGTCCTCTGCGTGCCAGGACCTGGATCACCTGCTGGTTCCCTGGGTGGAGGGTTGTAGTTCCAGTATCCTCCAGCAGGTGTCCCCCAGCAGATCCCAGTAATCAGTCTCCACCTTGTGCTGGCTACTGGGAAGGTATTAAGTTCCTCTTTTACTAGTGCCTTGCACTTCAGTGTTATGCTCTGCTTCCCAGATACTGCTAGCGATTTGTCCTGACCCTAAACCTTTTTTTTTGTCTTGTACCTCACTGCCTTGTACCTACTCCCCCTTGTACCTGGTCCCAGTCCTGGTTCCCTCCTTCCTTGCATCTCCAGTTTACCCCTGTGACCTGTGTTCCCCACTTTGTATATATTGTATTATAGTTTGTTAAGCATTTTGTCTTTGGGTTATGATTCACTTGTATCTTCAAGTTTGCTATGTTTTCTGTTTGCTGGTGTTTGAATGAACTTTGGCATGCATGGTGACGAATGTATGTCCTAGCTTCATCTAACGCGTTTTGTCATATGTGACGTCATCAGGGACAAGGCTATATTGAAAAGCAGAATTAAATAAAGCTGCACCTTATTACATTTTTTATTATTATTATTATAGTGCAGCTTTATTTTATTCTGCATAGCTATATAACCTTGCTTCTGATGTTGCATATGACGAAACGCGCTCGGAACTAGGACACTTTCACATGGGACTCCAGTTCGCAGTAAAAACAGGTGGTTGAGCTGCAGCTTTACCCCTCAACCACTCATCTAAAACCTAACATGCAGGCTGTACAGATGTTGCGATGCTTTGCCTCACAGTTGCATCAAATTTAATGCAGCTTATCTTGACAGATGGCACCATCTGATAAGTTCACCCATTCAAGTCAATGGGACTGCGCCACAGCCACAAGCCAAACGCTCGGCTTGTGGCGGTGGAAAAAAGGAAACTATAATTCAATTTTAATTGCTGTTTTTGCAAAGAAAAAACAAGCAGCAGCTGGAAGTCGTAGTTTAAATGTGTTTAGCTTGTTTCCTTTTTTTTTCCCTAGTCGATAAGGGATGCTGTTGTCACATTCTAGCGGTACGTATAGCTTGTTAGGTTGGAGCTCTCCTTTAAAGCTACCTCTGTACAGCTTGAGAACGAAGCACCGCTGAGCCGCCTTGCTGTCTCTTGAATGTCAGGATTCCAATTCTGGAAACACTGGGAGGCCTACTTGCCGGGTAAATTATTAGCAAGGGAAGTTAATCCTGCCCAAGGTTTCTGCATAAATAAGATGTTTCGTTTTAAAGAACAATTCCAAAACCAGTCAGCGAACCACAAAAATACTACCCAGAAAGATCTGCAGCTGTGCTAAAATCAGCGTGCTCACTCAATTTTCCTTAGGCACATACTGTATGTTCAATTCTGATTTGTATAATCTCCCCTATAGGTTTAGCAGCAACTACCTAGGCTGAGACAAAGCCTACATGTTCTATTCACCTTCTACTCTACCAGGCAGGCCCTGGCATTGCACCATTGTTGGTAAATCTAAAGGATTCTCTAAAGCCATTGAACTCTTCACATGTGGGATATACACTGATCAGCCATAACTATATGACCACCCACCATAATCCATTTAGGCATGGACTCCACTAGACCTCAGAAGGTGTGCTGTGGTGTCTGTCACCAAGCTGTCAGGAGCAGATCCTTTAAGTCCTGTAAGTTGTTAGGTGGGACCTCCATGGATCGGATGTGTTTTTCCAGCACATGCCTCAGATGCTCTATTTTGGATTGAGATCTGGAGAATTTGGAGTCAAAATCTTGAACTTGTTGTGTCCCTCAAACCATTTTTGAATTAATCAGACCAGGCCACCTTTTTCCAAAGCTTTGTGGTCCAGTTCTGATGCTCACGTTGACCATTGTAGGTGTTTTTGGCTTACTGGTATGCGGCTACGCAACGTAGCCATACGCAACCAACTGCGAAGCTCTGTGTGTTCTAAATGCCTTTCTATCAGAACCAGCATTCACTTTTTCAGCTCCAGTACTCTTCTATTTTATCGCACTACATAGGCCAACCTTCTCTCCCCATCAATGAGCCTGTCGTCTGTTAGCTGGTTTTCCTTCTTTGGACCACTTTTGGTCGGTCCTGACCACTGCAGACCAGAAACATCCCACAAGAGCTGCAGTTTTGGAGTTGCTCTGACCTAGTCGTCCAGTCATTACAATTTTGGCCCTTGTCAAAGTCGCTCAAATCCTTACACTTGCCCTTTTTTTTTTTCTGCATTCACACCAACTTTGGAGACAACATGTTCACTTGTTTCCTAGTGCATCCTACCCACATTCAGGTGCCATTGTAATGAGATAATGAATGTTTTCGCTTTACCTGTCAGTGATCATAATATGGCTGATCGGTGTATAGTTTAGCGTCCTACACTCTGCTCTGTTTAACTTTCCCTCTCAGTGGGAGATGTATGACCAGTCATATTCTGACTTCCAAAGTGGGTCCAAATTGGATTGGTAGTTGATGTCTGATATGGCAATGAGCCTATCCCCTTCAGACTTGCTACAAAGTTAGTTGCAGTCTGATCATCTTGGATGTGATGTTGGCAGATTCAGAGCTGTCATTCAAATGACACTATATAGCAGGGGTCTCCAAAGTCCATTTAATTGCAGTGTGTTTTGCGCGCAGGCTGTGGGAGTGTGTTTTGCGTGCAGGCTGTGGGAGTGTGTTTTGCGTGCAGGCTGTGGGAGTGTGTTTTGCGTGCAGGCTGTGGGAGTGTGTTTTGCGTGCAGGCTGTGGGAGTGTGTTTTGCGCGCAGGCTGTGGGGTTGTGTGTTTTGCGCGCAGGCTGTGGGGTTGTGTGTGTTGCGCGCAGGCTGCGGGAGTGTGTGTGTTGCGCGCAGGCTGCGGGAGTGTGTGTGTTGCGCGCAGGCTGCGGGAGTGTGTGTGTTGCGCGCAGGCTGCGGGAGTGTGTGTGTTGCGCGCAGGCTGCGGGAGTGTGTGTGTTGCGCGCAGGCTGCGGGAGTGTGTGTGTTGCGCGCAGGCTGCGGGAGTGTGTGTGTTGCGCGCAGGCTGCGGGAGTGTGTGTGTTGCGCGCAGGCTGCGGGAGTGTGTGTGTTGCGCGCAGGCTGCGGGAGTGTGTGTGTTGCGCGCAGGCTGCGGGAGCGTGTGTGTGTTGCGCGCAGGCTGCGGGAGCGTGTGTGTGTTGCGCGCAGGCTGCGGGAGCGTGTGTGTGTTGCGCGCAGGCTGCGGGAGCGTGTGTGTGTTGCGCGCAGGCTGCGGGAGCGTGTGTGTGTTGCGCGCAGGCTGCGGGAGCGTGTGTGTGTTGCGCGCAGGCTGCGGGAGCGTGTGTTGCGCGCAGGCTGCGGGAGCGTGTGTTGCGGGCAGGCTGCGTTTACAAGTGATAGTGGGAAGCAGAGGGTGAGAGGTGGAGCTGGCGGAATGGGTTTCCGCTTCATGCCGGCTGCAAAATTGGGTGCCAAATGAGAAGGCCTGGCAGGCCGGATTCAGCCCGCAGGCCGGACGTGTGTTTGACATATGTGCTCTATAGTATTCTTGGCTGCTATGCATAAGGTTGTGTAGGAAAGTGAGGGTGGAGGAGCTGGACCAGCACAGATAGATTAGACACTTTGCGAAGAAGAGAGGGCTGGAACGTGCAGGATGGGAGGAAGTTGTGTGATGGCGAACCTTGGCACCCCAGATGTTTTGGAACTACATTTCCCATGATGCTCATGCACTCTGCAGTGTAGCTGAACATCATGGGAAATGTAGTTCCAAAACATCTGGGGTGCCAAGGTTCGCCATCACTCTGCTTAGGGCATTGACACTTTCTAATGTGTTCGTTCCCCAGCAACTTCAGAGGCACATTGTAAATCTTGGCTAGAAAGGAAAGACGCTGCTAGTTAGCATTTAACATATTTGCTTTTTCTGTGTTATTGTTTGTTTTTTTTTTTTTTGTTTTTGTTTTTCAGTTTGTGACAAGATCTCTTTAAGGATCATTTACAGCCGTTGGTGTTTTATTTGTGTCCTGTACTGCCCTTGCAGCTTGTTGCCCTTTCGTTGAGTATCCTGTTTTCTTCCACATGTCATTGCTGTCTTATCAGTGGCTCATTTTGCCATCTGCTGGCATTCAGGAGAACTGCAGCTGCGGCAGGACGTGGCCACTAACTTTACAGTGATTTATATTTGGCACTAGGCACCCCGGCCTGCTTGTTGAAACCTTGCCAGCTCCCGATTTTGCTCTGCTGGAATTAAAAGCACAGATCAATTTCCACCTTTCCTGGGTCTGGAAATGTAATTGTACGGCCAGACTGTAAAATTGCCATTTGTTTTGCAATTCATAAGCTTTGTTGGTGGGAGGTTGTGGTTCCAGTTATGTGTTTCTGGCAAAACTTTAGTAAAAAAAAAAAAAAAGAGGGATGTTTTGTGGTTTAGTAAATGCGGCTTTTGTCATTCGCTGACAAACGTGACTCCATGTTTTAATGATTGACTTGTAATGTATTGCAGATTCTTGGACCTTGGCCACGTTTCTGTAGCTCAGCTGTTGACTTAGATTTCCTTAATGTGGCTGGAATTTTGTTGCGGGGACATGAGCAATTTATTTGTTATTTAGACCCTTGTTCACTTGGGACATTTTAATTCATGCCCTATGCAGGGCCGTGTTTCACCGGCACAAGGATGCACGGGATTGGCCAAATCGCAGCCTATTGCCGACAATGACACCGTCCGAATCAGCGCGACACCATCTTTGCAGCGCCGCACCGATTCATAAAAGTAGATTCTGCACTAGTTTTGGCGTCTTTGGGGGCAATTTTCAATAGACATCTGTGCATGAAACCCGCACAGATGTCTCTCAAATCACCCCCAAAGTTGGACTGAAATGCCGGTTTGAGTTCAGCTGAACTTGCACGATTTTAAACCCGCATTCTGTGTGAACCTGGGCTAAATGACCTTTTTGTTGCAGGGGATGCCTGAAATCTGATTTGTATCATTAGTGCAGACTTCTGGGAAAATCAGTGAGCCAATCACACAAGGAGGAAATGTTTCTGGGGGGGGGGCGTTCTGTATACCATCTGTGTACAGAACGCCTTCAGGTAGCCATATTGCATTTTACAGAAATATACAGAGCTGCAGATTGAAAAGGTCATTCTCAATAACCTTTAATTAGTGGGACTGCTTCAGCAGTCCCACTATTCTTGTTCATTTTTATTTATTTTTAATTTTCATTTCATTATTCTGTACGTTTTTTGGCTCTGCGTAACTTCTGCATACTTTCAGCTATTAAAGAGGAAGTGAACTCTGATGGGTTTACTTCCTCTTTGTTTCCCGGCATAGGTAAAGCATAATGGGCTACTATGCATTGCATAGAAGCCCATTATGTGTCACCTAACACAGGAGCCTGCGATGTCACCGCTGTCCCCTCTTCCACGAAGCGTCCATCTTCTTTCCGGGTATCGCGGCTCCGTCACTGTGATTGGCCTGGAGCCGCGATGATGTCACTCCCGCACTTATTAAGGCTTGTTTGAAAGGTTCTCTCACACTGTCTCTCACTCATTGGGTGTGGGGATTAATGATCAAAAAGCTTTTAAAAAAACCTTTAAATAATAATTCCACATCCTTCATACATTAGTGGTGTTACAGATTTAAGCTATTCATCCAGTTCAGCATTCCCACTCATTTTCACCAGGAAATGAATTTTCTAGTTACAATATTACTTTTGTCACAATTGATCAATTGATTACTCTTTTATATTTTATATATATATATATTTTTTTTTTTTTTGCTATTTTTTCTTCCCCCATGAAAGTGGGGTTACCCTTTAAAAGTGATTGTTAAGGTCGGGTTTTTGTTATATTAAAATAACAAACATGTCATACTTACTCGCTCTGCAATGGTTTTGCACAGAGCGGTCCCAAACCTCCTCTTCTGGGGTCCACTGCCGGCGATCTTGACTCCTCCTCTCCTGTGTCTGCTCCCATAGCAAGCTGCTTGCTATGGGGAGACAGACTTGCAGGCTTGATCCCGAGCCAGAATGTGTGTGTCTATAGTTACACACAGCGAGGCTCACCCCCCATCCCCTTCCTCTTCACTGGCTTTGATAGCAGCAGGAACCAATGGCTCTTGCTGCTCTTAGT
Organism: Aquarana catesbeiana; assembly: GCF_042186555.1. Taxonomy (NCBI): domain Eukaryota; kingdom Metazoa; phylum Chordata; class Amphibia; order Anura; family Ranidae; genus Aquarana; species Aquarana catesbeiana. The sequence goes on from NC_133330.1 coordinate 27,484,571, forward strand.
CTGTCCTGTGAGAAGAGGAACAGAGACCAATGCTGCTACAGATGGGCGCAGTGCTGGATCAAGAGAGGGCTCGGGTAAATATTTAGGGGTAGGGGGAAGGCATGGACACATGAAGTTTTTTTTTTTTTTTTTTTTTTTAATCTTAAAGCAAAGCAGACGTGGAGCCGGCAGGGTTCTATGCCAGGAAGTGGGAGCAAATACCTGGATTATACAGGTATCTGCTCCCCGCTCCCCCCTGAAAGGTGCCAAATGTGACACCAGAGGGGGGATCCGATCAGCAGAAGTTCAATTTTTGGGTGGAACTCCGCTTTAACAGCAGGAAGATCAATGACCTATGAGAGCGCTCACCAGCGCCCCCTGCAGTTCATTTAGAACTGCAAGCTGTCAGCCACAATGGATGACAGTACTTGTAGTCTATTCATTCACAGGATATTGTAAATGAATGATGCAGCCATGTGGGCAGAGCCCTGCACTGCTGTGCTGTTTTCAAATTGCGACAGCGGGTGCGGAGAGATACGTAACATTTTATGTTACACCCTAAATACAGGTTCAGTCGTAGGCTGAGGGAGGGCAAGACCTGTATGTGTTGCAGAACTACACGTGAGTAAAAGCAGACAGGGCTGTACTGTGTGGCAGAGCTGTGTAAATCTCAGTGCTGAATGTACAGAAATGCAAATCCTTTGGCATGTAATATAGCTCCCATATGCATTTAGCGACACCAAGTGCCAAACCTGAAGGGTTTCCACTGCTAGTTATTTGACAATGGCAGAGTAAATTTTTATTAGAACATAATTTTCCACCATACTTCTTTGTTTGAATTAATAATATAAGGTAGACGAATGTTACTGTTTTTCACTGTTTGCGCTGAGACAAAAAGACGCATTCCTCGCAGCCCCTCTCCTCCGCCAGTCTTCTATAATTCATTTTTTGTTTTTGCAGTCTTGTATGCGCTTTAAAAAAAAAAAAAAATCAATATGGCAATCATGAAAATCATGGCAGCTACCGCTCACGACGCTCATAAAATGACACGAGCGACAATTGCATTAAAAAGAGATTTTCGCTGCCCTTTACCTCGGAATTGCATCGAGCGAACTTGTCACCCGGATCCTACCTTGCGCTTTGATGCGTTTTGTCTAGGGAACAGCTGGCGCTATTTTTAGTCTCCGCAGACGGCCTTCGTGTTTTTTTTCTTTATACCTCTGCCGGTGCACGCGAGGACGACAGTTATTGTAGTCAATTATTCTAACCCTGGAGTGAATGTTGAATTTCCTGTGGCATGAAGATGTTCAGCTGCTTGACAGGCGGGCGTACAACCTGCGCCAAAACCCCAGATAATAAAAGAAGAGGGAACAGAGAGACGCCATCTAATCATTCAGAGCCAGAGAACAACTGTGCTTCTGATGTAATAAATTTATTGTTACAACCTCTCGGAGAAGGTAGGGAAGATGAAATGTCAGTTAGAGACTAATACAAGGGAATTCGGCTGCACGCAGGGTCGCCACAAACGGCTTTTATTAACGTGTAAGGAAACCCAGAATAAAAGTTTGCAGATATTTCTATTTATCAGTGGTCAGTATTATATACAGTCATGTGGAAAAGTAGGGGCACCCCATGGAAACTATTGACTTATACAGGGGGGGAAAATAATTTATTTGGTCTCCTGCAGATTTTGTAAGTTTGCCCGATTACAAAGAAATGCAGGGTCTATAATTTTTTTTATCATAGGTGTATTTTAAATGATAGAGACAGAATATTAGCCAAAAATCCAGAAAAAAAACACACAATACAAATGTTATAAATTGAGTTGCAGTTCAGTGAGTAAAATAAGTATTTGATCCCCAAGCAAAACATGACTTAGTAGTTGGTGGAGAAACCCTTGTTGGCAAGCAGAGGTAAAACGTTTCTTTTAGTTGGTGATCAGGTTTGCAGACATTTCAGGGGGGTCTTTTGGCCCACTCTTGTTTACGGATCTTCTCTGAATCCTTAAGGTTTCTTGGCTGTCACTTGGCATCTCAGTTTCAGCTCCCTCCATACATTTTCTATAGGATTAAGGTCTGAAGACTGGCTGGGCCACTCTGACCTTAATGTGCTTCTTCGTGAGCCATTCCTTGGTTGCCTTAGCGGTATGTTTTAGGCCACTGTCATGCTGGAAGACCCATCCATAACCCATCTTCTATTCTGGCCGAGGGAAGAAGGTTCTCATCCAAGACTTTACATTGCATGGTCCTGTCCATTGGCCCCTCAATACGGCAAAGTTGGTCTGTACCTTTAGCAGAGAAACAGCCCCAATGCACAACATTTCCACCGCTGTACTTGACTGTAGGGATGATATTCTTAGGGACATAGTCAGCATTTTTCTTCCTCCAAACACTGCGAGTCGAGTTAATGCCAAAGAGCTTAATTTTGGTCTCATCTGACCACAGCACTTTCTCCCAATCCTTCTCTGAATCACTTAGGGCCCTTTCACACTGGGGCGGTTTGTAGTCGCTATTGTGCTAATAATGGCGCCTGCAAACCGACTCGAAACAGCCACTGCTGTCTCTCCAGTGTAAAAGGCCTCGGGCTTTCACACTGGAGCGGTGCGCTAGCAGGACGGAAAAAAAGTCCTGCTAGCAGCATCTTCGGAGCGGTGAAGGAGCGGAGTATACACCGCTCCTGCCCATTGAAATCAATGGGACAGCGCGGCTATACTGTCGGCAAAGCGCCTCTGCAGAGGCGATTTGCGGTGGTTGTTAACACTTTCTCGGCCGCTAGCGGGGGGGGGTTAAAACCGCCCCCGCTAGCGGCCAAATACAGACGGTAAAGCGCCGCTTACTAAAGCAGCGCTTTATCACCGATGCCGCCCCAGTGTGAAAGGGTCCTTAGATGTTCATTGGCAAACATCTGACAGGCCTGTACATGTGCCTTCTTGAGGAGGGGGACCTTGTGGGCGCTGCAGGATTTCAGTCCATGGCGGTGTATTGTGTTACCGATGGTTTGTTTGGTGACTGTGGTCCCAACTGCCTTGAGATCTTTCACAAGCTCCTCCCATGTAGTTCTGGTCTGATCCCTCACTTTTTCCATGACCATCCTCACCCCATGAGGCAAAATCTTGCATGGAGCTCCAGGCCGAGGGCGATTGATGGTTAATTTTTGTATTTGTTCCATTTGCAACTAATCATTCCAACAGTTGTCTCCGTCTCACCAAGCTTCTTGCTGATGGTCTTGTAGCTAATTCCAGCCTTGTGCAGGTCTACAATCTTTTCCCTGACATCCTTGGACAGCTCTTTGGTGTTGCCCATGATGGTGAGGTTTGAATGGAATGAAGAGTTTCTGTGGACTGGTGTCTTTTTTTTTTTTTTTTTTTTTTTTTTTTTCTTCTTTTTTTTTATACACATAACGAGTTGTCGTTCGGACCACCTTCTTAAATTGACAGGACTAATCTGTGTACCACGTGAGCACCTACTTTAGCCAGTCTGTGGGAGCCAGAATTATTGTTGGTTGGTAGGGGATCAAATAATTATTTTACCCACTGACCTTCAATAAAATTTATAACATTTGTATTTCTCAAGGGAAATCCCTTGAGAAAAACACGTGACCTGTGATGCAACGCGTCGGAAGGAGGAGCCGGTGACGTCACCCCAGTGCTCGGAATAGCACGGAGGTGAAGTGAGGAGGAGTATGCTTGTGAGCCTACGAGCCTGACTGATTACACACGCTCAGTTGAAGCTGGATACATGTGAGTGGATCTGTTGATACTTGTTGACCTAAACAGTTTGTTTTATACAGTGTTGCGCGATGAGTTTTTTGTTTCCTTTTTCTCGTTTGAGATCGGTATCCTGGGAAAATAGTAACAGCTACCAGATTCTGTGGATTGAGAAAAGGACATTCTAGGAGCGAACAAAACACCTGAAGGGTGGAGGTTTTTCTTACTACCTAATCCACTGATTGAAACAACTGATCGGCATATGTATGTGCAGTATATAGAGATTTCCTACATAGAAATTTCTTGTGCCAACTGCCAAGTTTATTTGGAAGTACACATTAAGATCCAAATCTGTGTGTTTTTATTGTATTTGACATCTTCTCAGTTGACAAATTTGGAGGTTACTACCCACTTTTTTTTTTGCTATTTAATTCATATATGGAGGTGTCTATTTAACACATTTGTATTTATTTATTTTTACATTGCACTTGTTTATTTACATCAGTTAGTTTATTTAAACAGCACTGTGCATTTAATTAAGGTTTGATAGTAGCGCACCAATTGTTCACATTTAAAGCGGAGTTCCACCCACTTTTACAACTCTTCAGCATCCCTCACTAAACTGTGCACTGTAAACGAATTGGATATCTTAAAAAAAAAAAATTCCCAGCACCTACTATATATCTGCTGTATTCATTTTTCACTTCCTCTTCCCTGGCCGCGGCCCAGCGCATCATTTCCTGTTTGCAATGCCTTCTGGGAAGGGGGGGGGGCAACTTCCTCTGACACTGCCGTTGCTATGGAAACCTGACCTGAAACCGATTACACTGCTTGTGCTGCACTGAGCATGTGCGAGATCTGCAAGGATGAGATCCAGAAAGAAATGCAGTCTGGCTTCAGATGCCCACACTTAAGATGGCCACGGCCTGCTGTAAGTTTATAAAATAACTACTGCTATAAACTAACAAAACAGACCTTAGTTTACAGACTAACTTTACTAGAATACATTAAGCTTGTGTATTATATGGGCATTTTTATTTAAAGTATAATTTTGGCCGAAACACCACTTTAATTGTTTACGTTTTTAGCTACACGACTTGAAGCAATGCCTGTGTAATCTTGAGGTCTATGGACCTCAAGTCGCATCAAAGTCGGACCAAAGTAGTACAGGGACCACGTTGCAGTCGCACAGATATGAACGGTACTCATTGGAAATCATGGGGTACGACTTGCCATGCAACTTTGCAGTCCCAAGTCGCAGGGCAAGTTGCACAAGTGTGAAAGGGACCTTTTTTGAGGGGGTGATCCTTTTTCCAACTTGGTAATCCCTGTTTTTTATTTTTATTTTTTTATTTTTTTGACATGTTGGTGTTCTATCTTAATTTCAGGCTGCAAAACAACAAAATGGGCTTTTTTTTAAAGGAGGGTGATACTTTTCTATACCCACTGCAATATATTACAGCTCGCCAATCGGGTGTGGTTTTTGCATTTGTGTAGTTAGACAGAAAAATCCATTGTAATTGCTTGAAAATGTGTTTTATTTTTTAATTTTTTTTTTTTTTTTTGTCTGAATAAAGTCGATCTGGAAACGTCACCTAATCTATTTAGCATTTGAACATTCTTGTAGCACAAGCAAATAGCATGTCTCCTCCCGCTGTCCCTGACCCGCTGCGTCACCCAACATCATGCAAACAACCCGCTCAAGCACGGCCATGCAGAACTCTCTAATTAATCTCTGACATTAATTAGCACTTCACGGGACCGTTACATTCGTTTTTGCAGAGAGGCAAATTAAGCCGGATTAATAGAATATGGAAGATCCACTGCTTATCGAAATCAAACCAATGAAGATTTAATCATTGTAATTAATGTTAGCGTAGGTACTTTTTTTCTCCATTCATTAGTGTGGAATGGAAGCACAATGGCAGTAAATCTAAAAGAAAACCTCATTTATTGCTGCAGGACCTCTGTCTGTCATCTGTCGATCGTGACGTGAAAAGATTGGGAGGAAGATGGAGAGTAGAACTCTAGTACCAAAAAAAAAAATTCTGACTGTTCTTTATTGGGTACAAAAATACTTTTTTTGTTTCCAGGTAGCTCCAGCAGTGACACATGGGGGGAGATTTACTAAAACTGGAGCCCTCAGAATCTGGTGCTGCTCTACATGGTATCCAATCGGCTTCTAACTTCATCTTGTTCAGTTTAAACTTTGACAATAAAACCTAGAAACTGATTGGTTACTATGCAGGGCTCGGCAAATCCCAGACGCCAGGTCGCCATGGTGACTAAAAATTGTGTCCTGGCGCCTGCGTTCACATTTATGTGTACTGAAATCCCAATGTTGTTCCGTGCTAAATTCTTCCTCTGACACCATTAATGGGGCACTATTCCTCCCATTGACACAAATAATGGGGCACTATTCCTTCCACTAATACCAATGATGGGGCACTATTTCTCCCATTTATACCAATGATGGGGCACTATTCCTTCCACTGATACCAATGATGGGGCACTATTCCTTCCACTGATACCAATGATGGGGCACTATTTCTCCCATTTTATACCAATGATGGGGTACTATTCCTCCCACCAATACCAATTATGGGACACTGTGTCATTCATTCCATCCCAACGATGCCAATAATGGGGCAATATTTCTTTCACTGACACCGATGGGGCACTATTCCTCCCAATAATACCACTAATGGGGCACTGTTTCTCCCACTGACGCCAACGATGGGGCGCTGTTTCTTCCCACTGACGCCAACGATGGGGCGCTGTTTCTTCCCACTGACGCCAACGATGGGGCGCTGTTTCTTCCCACTGACGCCAACGATGGGGCGCTGTTTCTTCCCACTGACGCCAACGATGGGGCGCTGTTTCTTCCCACTGACGCCAACGATGGGGCGCTGTTTCTTCCCACTGACGCCAACGATGGGGCGCTGTTTCTTCCCACTGACGCCAACGATGGGGCGCTGTTTCTTCCCACTGACGCCAACAATGGGGCGCTGTTTCTTCCCACTGACGCCAACGATGGGGCGCTGTTTCTTCCCACTGACGCCAACGATGGGGCGCTGTTTCTTCCCACTGACGCCAACGATGGGGCGCTGTTTCTTCCCACTGACGCCAACGATGGGGCGCTGTTTCTTCCCACTGACGCCAACGATGGGGCGCTGTTTCTTCCCACTGACGCCAACGATGGGGCGCTGTTTCTTCCCACTGACGCCAACGATGGGGCGCTGTTTCTTCCCACTGACGCCAACGATGGGGCGCTGTTTCTTCCCACTGACGCCAACGATGGGGCGCTGTTTCTTCCCACTGACGCCAACGATGGGGCGCTGTTTCTTCCCACTGACGCCAACGATGGGGCGCTGTTTCTTCCCACTGACGCCAACGATGGGGCGCTGTTTCTTCCCACTGACGCCAACGATGGGGCGCTGTTTCTTCCCACTGACGCCAACGATGGGGCGCTGTTTCTTCCCACTGACGCCAACGATGGGGCGCTGTTTCTTCCCACTGACGCCAACGATGGGGCGCTGTTTCTTCCCACTGACGCCAACGATGGGGCGCTGTTTCTTCCCACTGACGCCAACGATGGGGCGCTGTTTCTTCCCACTGACGCCAACGATGGGGCGCTGTTTCTTCCCACTGACGCCAACGATGGGGCGCTGTTTCTTCCCACTGACGCCAACGATGGGGCGCTGTTTCTTCCCACTGACGCCAACGATGGGGCGCTGTTTCTTCCCACTGACGCCAACGATGGGGCGCTGTTTCTTCCCACTGACGCCAACGATGGGGCGCTGTTTCTTCCCACTGACGCCAACGATGGGGCGCTGTTTCTTCCCACTGACGCCAACGATGGGGCGCTGTTTCTTCCCACTGACGCCAACGATGGGGCGCTGTTTCTTCCCACTGACGCCAACGATGGGGCGCTGTTTCTTCCCACTGACGCCAACGATGGGGCGCTGTTTCTTCCCACTGACGCCAACGATGGGGCGCTGTTTCTTCCCACTGACGCCAACGATGGGGCGCTGTTTCTTCCCACTGACGCCAACGATGGGGCGCTGTTTCTTCCCACTGACGCCAACGATGGGGCGCTGTTTCTTCCCACTGACGCCAACGATGGGGCGCTGTTTCTTCCCACTGACGCCAACGATGGGGCGCTGTTTCTTCCCACTGACGCCAACGATGGGGCGCTGTTTCTTCCCACTGACGCCAACGATGGGGCGCTGTTTCTTCCCACTGACGCCAACGATGGGGCGCTGTTTCTTCCCACTGACGCCAACGATGGGGCGCTGTTTCTTCCCACTGACGCCAACGATGGGGCGCTGTTTCTTCCCACTGACGCCAACGATGGGGCGCTGTTTCTTCCCACTGACGCCAACGATGGGGCGCTGTTTCTTCCCACTGACGCCAACGATGGGGCGCTGTTTCTTCCCACTGACGCCAACGATGGGGCGCTGTTTCTTCCCACTGACGCCAACGATGGGGCGCTGTTTCTTCCCACTGACGCCAACGATGGGGCGCTGTTTCTTCCCACTGACGCCAACGATGGGGCGCTGTTTCTTCCCACTGACGCCAACGATGGGGCGCTGTTTCTTCCCACTGACGCCAACGATGGGGCGCTGTTTCTTCCCACTGACGCCAACGATGGGGCGCTGTTTCTTCCCACTGACGCCAACGATGGGGCGCTGTTTCTTCCCACTGACGCCAACGATGGGGCGCTGTTTCTTCCCACTGACGCCAACGATGGGGCGCTGTTTCTTCCCACTGACGCCAACGATGGGGCGCTGTTTCTTCCCACTGACGCCAACGATGGGGCGCTGTTTCTTCCCACTGACGCCAACGATGGGGCGCTGTTTCTTCCCACTGACGCCAACGATGGGGCGCTGTTTCTTCCCACTGACGCCAACGATGGGGCGCTGTTTCTTCCCACTGACGCCAACGATGGGGCGCTGTTTCTTCCCACTGACGCCAACGATGGGGCGCTGTTTCTTCCCACTGACGCCAACGATGGGGCGCTGTTTCTTCCCACTGACGCCAACGATGGGGCGCTGTTTCTTCCCACTGACGCCAACGATGGGGCGCTGTTTCTTCCCACTGACGCCAACGATGGGGCGCTGTTTCTTCCCACTGACGCCAACGATGGGGCGCTGTTTCTTCCCACTGACGCCAACGATGGGGCGCTGTTTCTTCCCACTGACGCCAACGATGGGGCGCTGTTTCTTCCCACTGACGCCAACGATGGGGCGCTGTTTCTTCCCACTGACGCCAACGATGGGGCGCTGTTTCTTCCCACTGACGCCAACGATGGGGCGCTGTTTCTTCCCACTGACGCCAACGATGGGGCGCTGTTTCTTCCCACTGACGCCAACGATGGGGCGCTGTTTCTTCCCACTGACGCCAACGATGGGGCGCTGTTTCTTCCCACTGACGCCAACGATGGGGCGCTGTTTCTTCCCACTGACGCCAACGATGGGGCGCTGTTTCTTCCCACTGACGCCAACGATGGGGCGCTGTTTCTTCCCACTGACGCCAACGATGGGGCGCTGTTTCTTCCCACTGACGCCAACGATGGGGCGCTGTTTCTTCCCACTGACGCCAACGATGGGGCGCTGTTTCTTCCCACTGACGCCAACGATGGGGCGCTGTTTCTTCCCACTGACGCCAACGATGGGGCGCTGTTTCTTCCCACTGACGCCAACGATGGGGCGCTGTTTCTTCCCACTGACGCCAACGATGGGGCGCTGTTTCTTCCCACTGACGCCAACGATGGGGCGCTGTTTCTTCCCACTGACGCCAACGATGGGGCGCTGTTTCTTCCCACTGACGCCAACGATGGGGCGCTGTTTCTTCCCACTGACGCCAACGATGGGGCGCTGTTTCTTCCCACTGACGCCAACGATGGGGCGCTGTTTCTTCCCACTGACGCCAACGATGGGGCGCTGTTTCTTCCCACTGACGCCAACGATGGGGCGCTGTTTCTTCCCACTGACGCCAACGATGGGGCGCTGTTTCTTCCCACTGACGCCAACGATGGGGCGCTGTTTCTTCCCACTGACGCCAACGATGGGGCGCTGTTTCTTCCCACTGACGCCAACGATGGGGCGCTGTTTCTTCCCACTGACGCCAACGATGGGGCGCTGTTTCTTCCCACTGACGCCAACGATGGGGCGCTGTTTCTTCCCACTGACGCCAACGATGGGGCGCTGTTTCTTCCCACTGACGCCAACGATGGGGCGCTGTTTCTTCCCACTGACGCCAACGATGGGGCGCTGTTTCTTCCCACTGACGCCAACGATGGGGCGCTGTTTCTTCCCACTGACGCCAACGATGGGGCGCTGTTTCTTCCCACTGACGCCAACGATGGGGCGCTGTTTCTTCCCACTGACGCCAACGATGGGGCGCTGTTTCTTCCCACTGACGCCAACGATGGGGCGCTGTTTCTTCCCACTGACGCCAACGATGGGGCGCTGTTTCTTCCCACTGACGCCAACGATGGGGCGCTGTTTCTTCCCACTGACGCCAACGATGGGGCACTATTCCTCCACTATTGCCTGTATGCGGATGGATGCTTTTTTTTTTTTTTTAAACAAAAGCCACTAAACTCAACTGCCTCTAAATGACTAGAAACTACTCAGTGTATTGTATGTACCGATAATATAACAGAGGAGAGTTCAGGGACTGCTGAAAAAAAACGCCCAACTGCTCCTAAACGTCCTTTATCAGCAGCAGTGTACATAAGGCCTTAAAGCGGAATTAAACCCTTCCATCCTTTACAGCCAAGGAAGCTGCTTCAGTTTGCCATGGCGCTGCACATGTGATCAGTTATGACACCATAACTGGTTTGAGAGTTTGGTTGAGGACACAATCAAATATGACAGTTAGCAATCCCAACTGGTTTTTGAAACCATCAAATCGATGGGTTAAAGTGGTTCTAAAAGCAGAAGGTTTTTTATCTTGATGATTAAGATTAAAAAAACCTTCATTTTTTGGGGGGGTAAAAAAAAAACCTGTGGGCAGCAGCCCCCCTCAACCCTCCTTATACTTACCTGAGCTCCTTCTCGATCCAGTGATGTTGCACGAGAGTCTCGGCTGTCCGGGACTCTCCCTCATTGGCTGAGACACAGCAGTGGGTGCCATTGGTTCCCCCCTGCTGTCAAAGTCAGTGAGCCAATGAGAGAGAGAGGGTGGGGCCGAGCCGTGGCTCTGTCTGAATGGACATACAGGACAGTGGCTCGGGTGCCCCCATAGCACACTGCTTTCTGTGGGAGCGTTTTGGCAGGAGGGAGGGGCCAGGAACGCTGGCGAGGGACCCGAGAAGAGGAAGATCGGGGCTGCTCTGTGCAAATCCACTGCACAGAGCAGGTAGGCATAACATGTTTGTTATTTTTAAATGAAAAAAAACCACAAGACGTTTATATCGCTTGTTCCGCCTGGGGGAAGCTACAAATACTGTAGCTGCTGACTTTTAATATATAGACGCTTACCTGTCCAGGGGTCCCGCAATGTCCGCACCCCAGTCGATTCTTCGTTTCGGCTGTCGGGTGCTGTTCCTTTTTTTTTTTTTTTGTAAGGGAAACCAGCAGTGAAGCCTTTCTTTCACAGCCAGTTCCCTATTGCGCATGCACGAAGCGCGCTAGTTTTTCTACTTGGCACGGCGGTGGGGAAGGAGGAGGGAGGTGCCGCGGTGCTGTCTCCCGGAAGTGGGGAAGGGTGTCTGTCATTAACAATTAACAGGTACCTGTTTCCCCCCTCCCCCCTCAAAGGTGCCAAATGTAGCACCGGGGGGGGGGGGGGGGGGGGGGTTAAGATCACCTGAAGTTCCTCGTTATGATTTACTGCTGTTCCAGGGCTTCAGCAAAATGGCAGCCTCCAGCTAAAAGAACGGGAGCAATGCTGGAGGTAGTTTACAGAACACACACTCATTTTGGTAGCATAATTATTAATGTGGAATGTATGTTCCTTGCTAAAAAAAAAAACATTATTCCACAGATCTAAAACCCACGGTAGAGCAAACCTAAACCTCATCCCTCCTCATGTTCTACTTGTCGCTTTTTATGTCCCATGTCTACATTTCCTGACATTCTCTCACATTGTGACACACAGATAATGATGTCTCCTGGAATGCAATAATAATCTTTTGTCTGCAGGTAGATGTATAGCTCTCCTTCATTTCCCCTGTGTTTCTTTTTTTCTATTTTTCCTCTTCAGAATGCTGAGAGTGAGCCCTCCCAGCAGTGCATAGACCCGAGAACCGCTGGAGGCAGCTTGTGTGCCGTGCCTTCTGCGGTGCGTTATCGATCCTCTGCCAAGACCTGCTGTAAAGGGGAAATAGATTGAGATCCCTTGCCAGAGATCGCGGCTTCCTCAGCATTAACGGTCATTGATAATTGGGCTCTAAATTATATTTTACGTTTTTGATTTCATATATTTTTATGCAAACATTGTCTTGAAAGGTTGTTTGTTAAAGAGGAAGTAAAGCCTCTTAAAAAAAAAAAAAAAAAATACACCCTGCAAGGCAAAGGCATAATGAGCTAGTATGCATAGCATACTAGCTCATTATGAATTACTTACCTGAGATCAAAGCCCCGGCATCGGCCCTCATTCGCCTCCTCCGACGCCGCCATCTATCCCGAAGTGACTTCCGCGCACACGCGCTGGTGCCACAGCTAACGGCATGATCACCGTTAGAAACGGCACTCTCAGTGCGCCTGCGCCCGATGTCTGCGGCTTATGCGCCGTAGACATCGGCGCCGCTATTCCTGCAAATATCTCATAAACCTTTTAGGTTTGGGAGATATTTCTTGCACCTACAGGTAAGCCTTAATCTAGGCTTACCTGTAGGTTAAAGTGGTTGTAATAAGTTTACAACCACTTTTAAAGAGGAGGGCCAGTCAAAAAAAAAAAAATTAAAAGTCAGCAGCTACAAATACTGCAGCTACTGACTTTTAATCGGACACTTACCTGTCCCAGGGTCCAGCGATGCGGGGGATTGAAGCCCCGCTCATCTCCCCCTCCGTTCAGTGGCGCCAGCATTGCAACTGTGGGCGCCGGGCTGTGGCTTCACAGCCTGGCACCCACTGCGCATGTGCGAGCGGCGCCGCACGCCGTGATTGGCCGCTCAGTCACCTGGGACCTGTAATGGGTCCCAGATGATTGACAGGAGGGAGCAGAGCTGAGCCCTTCCTGTGCCGAGGGGGAAGTGATGTCACCAGCCCAGGCAAAGGAAGAGGCAGACTACGAGGGACCCCCTAACAACTGGCATTTAGAGGTAAGTAAAAAAAAAAAAAAATCCAAATGTTTTTTTTTTTGTTTTTTTTTAGGCACAATCATGACTTTTTTTTTTTTTTTTTTTTTTTTTTTTTTTAGGGTGGAACACCACTTTAAGCTTAAAGGGTTAGTACACCCTTTCCCTGGTCCTTGGTCCCCGCTGTACTTGCCTCCGTTGATAATGAGCTGTCAGTGCTGTGGGCTTTTCAGGGTTAAAATAGGCATGCGGCCTGCCATTTACTTGTGAACCGCCCTCTGAATAGCAGTCGACTGAACATCACTTTTCGGGAGGGGGGGGGGGGGGGGGGGGTGTGATGAGAGCTGCCACAAGTGTGAATGAGCTCCAAATGCAGGCATGCATACACCGTTGAAAAATACATATGTAAACTATTTTACCAGCTAGAATTTTTATTTTGTTCATCAGATTGTGTGACATACAGTGAAGTGTTTGCCCCTTCCTGAATTTTTTTTTTTTTTGCATATTTGTCACACTTAAAAGGTTCAGATCATCAAACATATTTTAATATCACACAAAGATAACCCGAGCAAATACAAAATGCAGTTTTTAAATGATGATTTTATTTATTAAAGCAGAGTTCCACTCGGTTTTGTGTTGTCAGCAGCTACAAAAAGTGTAGCCGCTGACTTTTTTTTAATAAACAGACACTCACCTGTCCCACGATCCAGAGATGCGGCTGCCCAAACCCTCAGGTTCTCTCTAAGGCCCCTTTCACACTGGGGCAGTAGGGGGCGTCGGCGGTAAAACAGCGCTATTTTTAGCGCTGTTTTACCGCAGTATTCAGCCGCTAGCGGTGCGGTTTTAACCCCCCTCCGCTGGCGGCCGAAAAAGGGTTAAAACCCCTCGTATAGCGCGGCTATAGCCGCGGTATTGCCACGCTGTCCCATTGATTTCAATGGGCAGGAGCGGTTTAGGAGCGTTGAATACACCGCTCCTTCACCGCTCCAAAAAAGCGGTTTGCAGGACTTTTTTCACCGTCCTGCCTGCGCACCGCTTCAGTGTGAAAGCCCTCGGGCTTTCACACTGAACAAACAGCGGAGGCTGTTTAGGGGCGGTTTGCAGGCGCTATTTTTAGCGCAATAACGCCTGCAAACCGCCCCAGTGTGAAAGGGGCCTTAGGGCCAGCAACACAAGTGTGGGCTCCCAGCTGTGACAGCTTACAGCCGGGTGCGCAATGCTCATGCGTGAGTCACGATGCGCCTTCATAATGGCCGGCAATCTTCGGAGACCTGTGACGTGTCCCAGAAGATTGCAGGGAGTGGGGGGGGGGAGAACTTTTTGCTCGAATCGCCTTGGCGCCCTGAGGGCAAGTGAGAGCTGGGTCCCCCCCCCCAAAAAAAAATTACATTCCAAATGTGGCATATCGGGGTTAGGAGTCCTTTAAAGCGGAAGTTCCACTTTTGGGTGGAACTCCGCTTTAAGGGTAAAAATCTCTCCAAACCTGCCTGGCCCTGCCTGTTAAGTGATTGCCCCCCTTAACCTAATAACTGGTTGTTCCACCCTTGGCGGCAACAACTGCAATCAAGTGCTTGCGATAACTGGCAATGAGGCTTTGACATTGCTGTGGAGGAAATTTGGCCCAGTCGTCTTTTGCAGAATTGTTTTAATTCAGCCACATTGGAGGGTTTTCCAGCATGAACGGCCTGTTTAAGGTCATACAAGAGGATTTATGCATTAAGATAAAAAGCCTTCTGTGTGCAGCAGCCCCCCTAATATTTACCTGAGCTCCATCTCGATCCAGTGATGTTGCACGAGACACTGGGCTGTCCGGGACTCCCCTCCTCATTGGCTGTGACAGCAGCATGGCGCCATTAGCTCCCGCTGCTGTGAAACAGTCAGTGAGCCAATGAGAAGAGAAAGGGGGCTGGGCTGGGCCATGGCTCTGTGTTTGAATGGACACACGGAGCTGTGGCACGGCTCGGGTGCCCCCATTGCAAGCTGCTTGCTGTGGGAGCACTCAACAGGAGGGAGGGGCCAGAAGCACAGAAGAGGGACCCGAGAAGAGGAGGATCCGGGCTGCTCTGTGCAAACCCAGAGTAGGTAAGTATAACATGTTTGTTTTTTAACGGAAAAAAAAAAAACTTTAGTATCACTTTAAAGAAAAAATAGGGTGTGGGGTGGTTTAATTATATCTTGACTAGGAATGAGCATAGGTGTGTTTTGGATCCTAGTCTCATGTGGATAAGCCTGCAATCTGCGGCCAGGGCAATTGTTCTTTGAATATTGAACTATCACTGGAAACCCATTCCCCAATCACTGCCGTACTTACTTTAAAGCGGTTGTATAGTCAATTTTTTAGCTTTTACCTATAGGTAAGCCTATAATAAGGCTTACCTGTAGGTAAAAGAAATATATCCTAAACCTGTACGGTTTAGGAGATATTCCCCTTGCTATGAGCCGCTGACTGCAGCGGCGCATGCGCACAGGGGATTCTCGGCTGAAGGCCTGGCAGATGCCGGACCTTGCCGGGAAAGATGACATCGCGGCTCCAGCCATTCACAGCGCTGGAGCCGCAATACCCGGAAGACACGCCGAGGAAACATGTCGGCTACCTCGGCGTGGACCAGGTAAGATACTGACGCCTCGTTCTAAGGTAAGTATTTCATAATGAGCTAGTATGCGGTGCATACTAGCTCATTATGCCTTTTGCCTTACAGGGGTATAAAAAAAAAGTGTCAGCGGGTATACAACCGCTTTAATGGTTGTTGAGCTTTCTGCACCCCTTCAGCTGATCCAGCGATTCAGGGTTCTGAAATCCCCGCTCTTCTCCATCAGCACTTCCGGGACCAATGAGAATGAAGCCGAGGGAGAAGATCAGGGATTTCAAATCCCTAGACCTCTGGACTTGGCTACAGGGGTGCTGACAGCTCGGCAACCCCTGAGGCAAGTACAGCGGGGGCCAGGGGGTTGTGGGGTGGTTTCCACTATTCACCTTTTAAAAAAAAAAAAAAAAAATTCTGTTAAGGGGAACAAAGTTATTGTCGCATAAACCGGTCATAGCAGAAATGTAAAAGTTGCTCAGGTCCACAGGTGAGAGCAGAACTGGTTCAGTGGACATGCCCTTTAAGCTTGCCATCGATTCCCCAATATCTGTTTCGAGCCGGCAACCGTTGGGGCCCCTTCGGTCTCCTAGGAAGCCATATTGAGAATCTATGATGGCTGGAGGCACTCATTATTACATGTTTAAAACGTTTACAACAAACAATGCTTTATTTTTCTTTTATTGAGAGAAAGCAGGCACCATCTCTTGTTCTCGGGGAGTTGTTTGCCATCAGATGTCACCCTTAGGAAATAATGTTCATGGTGTGTAGTGGCTAGTACATCATCCTGAACATGCAGACACAGGATGTTATCGGATTCGCCCATTATTTATTTCTTTTTTTTTTTTCCTCCCAAATGGTGCCCGAACAAACAAACAGACACAAGTAATTAGGTCTCTGCCTTTACAGGTTATTGAATTTTGTGCGCTCACTTAGAATGCTGTAGAAAATAAACCGTCCTCCAGATAGCTCTGGCAGAGAATTTGTACTTCTGTGCTGGCCCTAAATTGAAGAGCTGCATGTCACCCGCGCTGACAGGTTATCAAATACAAGCAGACTCTCCCCAGCCTTGCAGAATTCTGTGGACAGAACCTCGGAGATTCCTCCAGTCTGTGCACATTGCCTCTAGCTGTGTTCTCCTTGTCTCTCCCATTGTGATATTATTATATCTCCAGTCTTCTTCTTCTTTTTTTTTTTTTTCCCCCTTGTTCCGACGTTTATCACCAATCTCTTGCCCGTCACCAGCTCAGGGACCGAGTGGCTGCATTATTTTTTTAACAAGACAAGTTTATTTTCAAATCATGTCTGAACATATTCACATATTGGAGGCCGCTGCTTTCTCTAGAATGTCTGCGTGTTATAGAGATGCAATCCAAATGGAAAACGTATTCTGTGTCTTCCAGTGTTACAAGTGATAAGCAATAAAGCAAGATGATCACGTTTTGTCATGCATGTGTACCTCTCGCCTTCCATAGATTGCATTCACAGGGAAAGAGGGGTTTTAAGGGATAAAATAATTTTATATTATTTTAACATCAGTACTGGTAGTGTAGATTGCTTGGTATGTACCAAAAAAAATAAAAAATCTTGTGTGGATGTATAAAATAAAGTGTGTGTGTGTGCGCACCCCTCACATTTCTGTAAATATTTTATTCTATCTTTTCATGTGACAACACTGAAGAAATGACACTTTGCTACAATGTAAAGTAGTGAGTGTACAGCTTGTCTAATGCCCTGTACACACGGTCGGATTTTCCCATGGAAAATGTGTGATAGGACCTTGTTGTCAGAAATTCCGACCGTGTGTGGGCTCCATCACACATTTTCCATCGGATTTTCCGACACACAAAGTTTGAGAGCAGGCTATAAAATTTTCCGACAACAAAATCCGTTGTCGGAAATTCCGTTCGTGTGTACACAAATCCGACGCACAAAGTGCCACGCATGCTCAGAATAAATTAAGAAACGAAAGCTATTGGCTACTGCCCCATTTATAGTCCAGACGTACGTGTTTTATGTCACAACGATCGGATTTTCCGACAACTTTGTGTGACCGTGTGTATGCAAGACAAGTTCAAGCAAACATCCGTCGGAAAAAATCCTAGGATTTTGTTGTCAGAATGTCCGATCAATGTCCGACCGTGTGTAACAGTGTAAATTTGCTGTCCCCTCAAAATAACTCAACACACAGCCATTAATGTCTAAACCGCTGGCAACAAAAGTGAGTACACCCCTAAGTGAAAATGTCCAAATTGGGTCCAATGAGCCATTTTCCCTCCCCCTGTTGTCATGTGACTCGGTGTTACAAGGTCTCAGGTGTGAATGGGGAGCAGGTGTGTTAAATTTGGTGTTATCGCTCTCACTCTCTCATACTGGTCACTGGAAGTTCAACATGGCACCTCAGGGCAAAGAACTCTCTGAGGATCTGAAAAAAATTGTTGCTCTACATAAAGATGGCCTAGGCTATCAGAAGACCCTGAAACTGAGCTGCAGGACGGTGGCCAAGAAGATTATACAGCGGGTTTAACAGGACAGGTTCCACTCAGAACAGGCCTCGCCATGGTTGACCAAAGGAGTTGAGTACACGTGCTCAGCGTCATATCCAGAGGTTGTCTTTGGGAAATAGACGTATGAGTGCTGCCAGCATTGCTGCAGACGGTGTTTTTGGTTCGGGTTAGAGTTCAGTTTAGGTTAGGGTTATTTATTTTTTTAATTATAATATTATTTATTATTATTACTACTACTACTACTACTACATGTAACATAAATACACAAAAATCATTAAAAAAAATGTAATCAATAAGTTACAATAAATAATTAACTCTTAAAGTGGAATTTCACCCAGAAATGGAACTTTTACAGATCAGATTTCTCCCCCCACCTCTGGTGTCACATTTGGCACATTCAGGGGGGAGCGGATACCTGTCAAATCCAGGTGTCTGCTCCCACTTTCGGGGGAGGGACCGCCGTAATCTATGCGGTAAACTGAATGTCCGGCCCCCTCTCCCTTTCTCCCCCCCCCCTTCTGCCTGCTGCCTTCTGGGAGACACACAAGTCCCAGAGAAAAGCAGCAGGGACCATTCAGAAAGCGCGACTCGCGCATGCGCAGTAGTAAACCTGCAAGGCTTCACTTCCTGTTTCCCTTAGTAAGGATGCCGGCACCTGCATTTTTTAAGGTTTGGGGCTAATTATTATTTCTTCATGTATTATTAGATTATTTATGAAGAGTTTTAGCCATTTGTGTATTTTACATTTTATTTATTCATATATTACTATTTTATTTTTTACTTTTTTTTTTTTTTTTTCATTTAAGCTGAAAAGAAATGAGATGAAACAAATCCTCCTATATAACTTGCAGCTGTCTATCTGCAGTCTTCTCTTTTCTACAGCCGTTCAAAATCCAGAATTTATAAAGCTTGTTTAGGCTGTCAGAAAACAGGGGGTGGAGAGCTGAGATTACACACTGCAGAGCTCAGTATGGAGAGCTCTGAGAGCTGGTTGGAGGGAAGGGACAAATTTAATAGTGCCTTAGTAGTTAGGACTGTTTTGCACTTTTATAATTTGCATTCCCACCATGTACCCAATCTGGAAGTTTGGATGTTTTTTTTTTTTCCACTGTGTGTGTAGAATTTTGTTTCTTCTCAAAGTACAAAGACCTCTTGTTGGGTTTTTAACTTTCCCTGAAGAGGAACTTCAGCTTAAGCCAGCCACTACTAATACTGTAGCTGCTAACTTGTAAAATCAGGTACTTTACCAGTGCCTGGGGTCCAGCACTTTCTTCCTGCAGCTGGTGGTTCTTACCGCTGCAGATCACCAGTACCGTCATATTGAATACAGGACTGTGGCTTCCTGAGGAACCACAGTTGGCCTGCCACTGCGCATGCTCGCTCAATGCTTTTGTGAATGGTCCTGCAGCCTGCTGAGACTTATGTGTCCCGGGAGGCTGCAAGAGGGGACTTGTATGGGGAGGAAAAGCATTTCAGACACCGACAAATGCCCCGTGTACATCATCCCTATTTTATTTCTTATTTTGCCTGCTTGTCAACTCCCATCCAAAGTGGAACACAAGATGGTTTGCGTCACCCACTGACTTCAGTGACCAGATTTCCCTTTTTCTTTTGTCTTCGCCGTCTTACTTTTAGGGCCATTATGATGAGTCCGGCTTGCACAATCTGGGACTCCACACTCGTCCATTCAGGACCATGGAGAAGCCATCAACAGGAAGTGACACGGTTTGACTTTTTTCTTTTCTTTACTCCTGGACCAGTTGGGCAACATTGCAAAAATTCTGCCGCAGATATCCTTCTGCTTGGAGACCCAGAGAGATGTTGCTCAACTTGCCATTAGTAATGCAAAATGTAAAGCTGAACCCAGGGATAAGAAAATATCATCTAAATACAAGAATCGTGCGTATTCTTCCTTGGATCTTAAGCCTCGTACACACGGTACGATTGTTGGCAGGGGATTGTCTGTTGACAGACTGTTGTCCTAAAATCTTAGTTTAGTACGCTCCTTTTGACAATTGTTGTCCAACTTTCGGCCAATAAATGTTGGATGACAGGCTAGTACATTTTCGGCGGACAGCGGTTTGACGTCAGATTTTCGGATGATCAGTACACAAATCCGTCACAGAAAAGTCGAAAGTACAAACACGCATGATCGGAATCAATGCTCACCAAACACGAAATTAGCAGAAGGGGCCCAAAGGGTGGCGCTCAAGATCTGAAATTCCTTGTAGTACGTCACTACATTCGTGTTTGTTGCACGACAATTGTGTACCGTTTGTATGCAAGACAAGATCCTGGCACACGCCCTTTTGACAAAAATCAGACGCTCGGTTGGCCAACAATCGTACCGCGTGTACGAGGCTTAAGTGTGATTTGTGTATTTCTTCCAGATCTGTGCAGTAATACAGAGTGAGACTTCCTGTAATAAAGACCACTCACTGCTGCTGTCGTCTTGTGCAGGGTGACTGGTCATGTCTCCGCCCCTATAGGGAGAGAGACCACCACTCAGGTAGGTCTGCCGAAACAAAAACTTTTTCTTTTCCTCTAGAACTGGCCTATGGTAAGCACTTTCTGTAGTGTGAAACGCGTTAGCTCTTGTTTGTATCACTTTGCTGTGGCTTGTACAGTGCGATCCCAATTTTTCAATAAAAGGCACAAGAAATTTTCTTTTGGAGTGCGGCTGTCCAGAGTTTTTCGTTCACCTTCATGTCTCCACCCCTTCTGTCGTTTTCTGCAGGCAGCCTGTAGAGGGTGGAGTCTGCTGGGCCCCTCCCACAGCTCTGCTCTCTGGTACAAGTTATGTACAGCACAGTGATGATGTCACTGCTACTTTTTACAAGGTAATATCTGGATGTGCACAGGCATTTGGGGCAAACAAAGTGGATTCCCATCCTTTTGCAGGTATTAAGGAAAATACTTAAATAAAAGTTTCTGTGCCGAAAGTTCAGCTTTAAAAAAAAAATCAGTTTGGGCAGCGCTGACCTTTTTAAATGTCATCTTTCACATGAGGACGTGCATGCAATGTCCCAGGCTTCCTTTATTCGCCTTACTGTGTAAAAAATAAAAAAAAAAGGAAAAACATGAGCAGCTTGGAGAAATTCAGCACTAACGGTACTACAAAGTAACTTGTTGCCACAGTTACCTAAAAAGCACAACCGCGACTTAAATGTCACTGCATGCACTAACCTCTGCGGCCGCCATCGTTCCATTTATCTGCTTTGTGCTCAAAGAAAACAGAGCCTTTGATTGCTACATTGAAAGGTCTCGCGTGTCTTCTTGCTCTTCTAAAGGGGGTGGTGGGGGAGGGGTCCGACAATTTCCACAGAAAAAAAAAGCAAACCGGCTTCAGAGTTTTTTTTGTACATCACTTCCAAAAATGACCAAAAACTCCAATAAATGTTGCCAATAGTCACTTCACCAAGAGCTGGTATTTGGGGTAGAATCGGTGTCTCTGTAGCAATACAAATACTATTGATTTCCTTGAAAGTGGTTGTAAACTATTACATATACCCAGTGAAGTGACTGGCCCCCGGGTGATACACATAGATTATACAAATCCACCTACATAAGTTGTACCTGATTATCTGCAGCCCGCTCTCCTCTACAGCCTCCTAAAACACAAAGATCAAAAAGGATTGGTCAGCTCCAGAAGGCAGGGGGCGCGGATCTGATCTCACACACTGCACAGCATAGAGCAGGGAGCTGAGTGTAATCTGAGTCCTGAGTGGAGAAAGAAGACCCCCCCCCCCTTTTCTCCTATACACATCCTCATAAGGAAACATGCAGAGCTGAGGCTGTCAATCACCACCTGTGTTCTGGAGGGGGGTCAGGGCCATCTCTTAAAATTCACTTGTGTCCAGATAACACAAATGCAGATAGCACACTATATATAGGGATATGTGCTGTTCATCTTTAATTTAAAAGGTTTAGGACACTTTAAAGAGGGGTGCTTCATGGAAGTAGTTCTCAGTCACTGATTTGTAGATTTGAAGTCATGTCCAGCCAGTCCAGCATCCCCTGATGATGTAATACCGACTAAACCCCATTGGGAGGAGCCCCGATCACTACGTCATTTCCGGTATGTCACTTCTGGTGATGCATTTCTGGTTGCTGCAGAGCGTGCGGCCATCTTGTTGGTTGGGATACTGTTTACCGTGTGGACTGTTACATAGACTGGCATTTTAAATGTTCCTAATGGTTTAAAAATAAAAGTAATTAAACTGGATTGCTCTATTGTGAGCCCCCCTTCTTTTTATGGTGGTGTTGCCTGGGAGAAGTAGACCGGAGGAGGAGTGAAGACTATACAGCAGCAAAGTGCACATTGACCACCCTATGTACACTGGGTATAGAAAATACCCCCCCCCCTTTTAAAATCACATTTTGTTGAATTGCAGCCTAAAATTAAGACAGATACAGTTTTTTGTTTTATCCAGCTGTACCTACTAATACTATATATAACATCCAAGTGAAAGATTGAACACCAATATGTAAAAGAAAAAATTAAAATAAAAAAAAACAGAATCACTGAATTGGAAAAAAGATCAAGCCCCCCCCCCCCCCCCCCCTTTATTCTGGTCTGTTGGGATATTTCTCTACTAACTTTGCACATCTAGACTTTGCAATATTTGCCCGCTCTTCTTTGCAGAACTGCTAAAGTTCAGTTACATTTGCTGGTGACCATTTGTGGACTGCAGGCTTCTTCTGGAAGTCCTTCTACAGATTTGCAATGGGGTTTAAGTCTGGGCTCTGAAGGAGAGAGAGGTGAATTTCCTTGCATGGCTTAATCAATCACTGTGCGCTCATTGTTGGTGTGGGCTTTGGGTCATTGTCCTGTTGGAAGGTGAAAATTTCGTCCCATTGACAACTTTCTGGCAGAGGGCAGCAGATTTTCCTCAAGAATTTGGTATTTTGCCCCATCCGTTTTTTCCTTCTATCCTGACAAGTGCTCCAGTCCCTGCTGCAGAGAAACACCCCCATAACAGGATATTACCCCCTCCCCAATAACAGGATATTACCCCCTCCCCAATAACAGGATATTACCCCCTCCCCAATAACAGGATATTACCACCCCCATAACAGGATATTACCCCCTCCCCAATAACAGGATATTACCCCCTCCCCAATAACAGGATATTACCACCCCCATAACAGGATATTACCACCCCCCATAACAGGATATTACCACCCCCCATAACAGGATATTACCACCCCCCCATAACAGGATATTACCACCCCCCATAACAGGATATTACCACCCCCATAACAGGATATTACCACCCCCCATAACAGGATATTACCACCCCCCATAACAGGATATTACCACCCCCCCATAACAGGATATTACCACCCCCCAATAACAGGATATTACCACCCCCCCATAACAGGATAATACCACCCCCCCCCCCCCCCCCCCCAATAACAGGATATTACCACCTCCACGCTTTACTGTAGGAATGGTGTTATTTGAATGCCAGACATATCGTTTGGCCAAATAATTAAATTTTAGTCTCATCTGACCCAAATACCTCTTTCCATGTGGCCTCAGAATCTTCAAGCTGCGTTTTAAAGGTGGTCAGATGAGACTAACATTGAATTCTAATTGAGGTGGTCATAAGCAGGGGTGGAAAAGAGTGGAAGATCACCAACAGCACATCGAATGTATTTATTTTTTAGCGGATGCACTTTATTCCATGTCTGGGTGCACTTTTGATGAACTTGGAATGCACCTTAGAGGAGAGGTGATTGAAAAGGACAACAAACTGTATTATGGCAATTTGATATTCAAGTAGTATTCATATTTGTCTATTGGATTTATGCATATGGGTTATTTACTTATTTTGGATATTGCACTTAAATGTAATCTATGGTGTAATAGAAAATAAACAAGCTTCACATATTGTAGAGTTTTATATTATAGACTGTATTGCGGAGCACCAGGTTTATTCAATTTAGTATCATGTCCAGCCAGTGTATGCTGCGGGGTGGTTTAGGTGCAGGCCGAGAACCCGAGTTCCACTGGCACTAAGCCCCCCACCCTTATCTGCATTGGAGTCAGTGCACATAGGGACCTTGCAAGGAACCGCATCTGTTTGTCCCACTGTTTTGTATTGATTGTGGTAAAATAAAAAATTGGACCTTTTTACAAGCCTGTATTGTACAGTGCCTTGAAAAAGTATTCATACCCCTTGACATGTCACAACCAAAAACGTAAATGTATTTTATTGGGATTTTATGTGATAGACCAACACAAAGTGCCACATAATTGTGAAGTGGAAGAAAAATGATAAATGGTTTTCAATCTTCTTTTATTTTATTTTTTTTTTACAAATATGTGAAAAGTGTGGGGTACATTTGTATTCAACCCCCCGGAGTCAATACTTTTGTAGAACCCCCTTTCACTGCAATTACAGCTGCAAGTCTTTTTGGGGATGTCTCTACCAGCTTTGCACATCTAGAGAGGGACATTTTTGCCCATTCTTCTTTGCAAAATATCTCAAGCTGTCAGATTGGATGGAGAGCGTCTGTGAACAGCAATTTTCATGTCTTGCCACAGATTCTCAATTGGGTTTAGGTCTGGACTTTTACTGGGCCATTCTAACACATGAATATGCTTTGATCTAAACCATTCCATTGTAGGTCTGGCTGTATGTTTAGGGTCGTTGTCCTGCTGGAAGGTGAACCTCCGCCCCAATCTCAAGTCTTTTGCAGACTCTAACAGGTTTTCTTCTAAGATTGCCCTGTATTTGGCTCCATCCATCTTCCCATCAACTCTGACCAGCTTCCCTGTCCCTGAAGAAAAGCATCCCCACAACATGATGCTGCCACCACCATGTTTCACGGTGGGGATGGTGTGTTCAGGGTGATGTGCAGTGTTAGTTTTCCGCCACACATAGTTTTGCTTATAGACCAAAAAGTTATATAAAAAAATGTTGGTCTCATCTGACCAGAGCACCTTCTTCCACAAATTTTCTGTATCTCCCACATGGCTTCCTTGCAAACAGTAGTTCTCCCTTTCTTTTAACAATGTCTTTCTTCTTGCCACTCTTCCATAAAGACCAGATTTGTGGAGAACACGACTAATAGTTGTCCTGTGGACAGATTCTCCCACCTGAGCTGTGGATCTCTGCAGCTCCTCCAGAGTTACCATGGACCTCTTGGCTGCTTCTCTGATGAATGCTCTCCTTGCCCTGCCTGTCAGTTTAGGTGGACGGCCATGTCTTTGTAGGTTTGCAGTTGTGCCATACTCTTTCATTTTCAGATGATGGATTGAACAGAGCTCCGTGAGATTGTCAAAGCTTGGGATATTTTTATTTTATTTTATAACCTAACCCTGCTTTAAACTTCTCCACAACTTTATCCCTGACCTGTCTGGTGTGTTCCTTGGCCTTCATGATGCTGTTTGTTCACCAAGGTTCTCTAACAAACCTCTGAGGGCTTCACAGAACAGTTGTATTTATACTGAGATTAAATTACACACAGGTGGACTCTATTTACTAATTAGGTGACTTTTGAAGGCAATTTGTTCCACTAGATTTTAGTTATCGGAGTAAAGGGGGCTGAATACAAATGTGCGCCACGCGTTTCAGATATTTATTTGTAAAAAATGTTGAAAAAACATTTTATCATTTTTCTTCCACTTCACAATTATGTGCCACTTTGTGTTGGTCTATCACATAAAATCCCAATAAAATACATTTACATTTTTGGTTGTAACATGACAAAATGTGGAAAATTTCAGGGGGTGTGAATACTTTTTCAAGGCACTAAATTAACATTGCTGATATCTCAAAATTTACAGCATCTGTATCACTGAAAAAAAAAAAAAGCTCCACCTTTCATAACAAAAAAGCCATCATTTCGCTCTAATCAGGTGACATTTTTGGAAGTCTGAGGATATCATCTTTCGTTTGCTGCAGGCAGGAGGAAGCATTTTCCTCAGTCTTCTCTTCCCCAGTGATCACATTGCTACAAAGTCATAATGTTGCAATGTGAGAGTGACTGATGATTGTGTCATCTGTGAGCCTAAGAAGTAGACTCTGAAAGATGCCTGAACAAAGGTAGCTCCATCCTTCCGGAGAGAAAAGCAGATAAATGCATTGTTAGGAGGGAGTTCTGTGATCTCTGAGTAGTAATACATTCCTGGGGGTGCTACACTTACACAATACTTAGACTTGGACTTGACTAGAAAGAACTATATCTGATGCTAGGTCCACTATTATGTGCCATTGTGGATAGCAATGCTTTTGCCATTATACTTTTTTTTTTTTTTTTTTGCAACAATATTTCGACTGTCGATCTTTTTACAGAAACCACTGAGCATTGTCTGTCTGTGGTGAGCAGCGCACGTTCCTGTTAACAAGGTCTTTCTTCATTTCCAGGTGCAGGAACAAGATGTGGTTCTCCAGTCCATCGATCGTGCCATCGAGGCCATTCACAATGCCGCCATGAAGAACGGGGGCAAATACAACCTGGAGCAAAGAGATGTCCTACAGTAAGTGCAGCAAACACCGGCATGATAAAGAGAAGCTCAGAACAGCCACTAATGTCCCTCAATTCTACAATACTATAAGTGAAATTGGTTCCAAAGTCAAAACATTTTGTACCTTAACCACTTCAGCCCCGGGAGAATTTACCCCCTTCCTGACCAGAGCACTTTTTGCGATTCGGCACTGCGTCGCTTTAACTGACAATTGCGCGGTCGTGCGACGTGGCTCCCAAACAAAATTTACGTCCTTTTTTTTTCCCCGCAAATAGAGCTTTCTTTTGGTGGTATTTGATCGCCTCTGCAGTTTTTATTTTTTGCACTATAAACAAAAATAGAGCGACAATTTTGAAAACGCATTATTTTTACTTTTTGCTATAATATCCCCCAAAAATATAAAAAAAAACAATTTTTTTCCTCAGTATATGTATATGTATTCTTCTACATATTTTTGGTAAAAAAAAATCGCAATAAGCGATTATTGATCGGTTTGCGCAAAAGTTATAGCGTTTACAAAATAGGGGATAGTTTTATGGCATTTTTAATAATTTTTTTTTTTAAATGGCGATCAGCAATTTTTTATCGTGACTGCGACATTATGGCGGACACATCGGACATTTTTGACACATTTTTGGAACCATTGTCATTTATACAGCAATCACTGCTATAAAAATGCGCTGATTCCTGTGTAAATGACACTGGCAGTGAAGGGGTTAACCACTAGGTGGCAGTGTAGGGGTTAAGTGTGTCCTAGGGGCGTGTTTCTAACTGTCAGGGGGATGGGCTGTGTTTTACATGTCGTTGATCTCTGCTCCGATGACAGGTAGCAGAGATCAGTGACACTGTCTCTAGGCAGAATGGGGAGATGCTGTTTACATCAGTGAGGCGATCGTGCGTATCCCCGCAGCGATCGAGTCCGCGGGACCCGCGACCCGACTCAAGGAGCTTGCCGCGGGCGCAGGCCGCCTCTTAAAGGGCAACGTGTACAGGTACGTGGTTTTGCCTGTACGAGCCCTTCTGCCGCAGTATATCTGTGTGAGGCGGTCGGCAAGCGGTTAACCTTCCTATGCTACAGGGATATGCAATTAGCGGACCTCCAGCTGTTGCAGAACTACAAGTCCCATTAGGCATAGCAAGACTCTGATAGTCACAAGTAGGGGTGCAACGGATCAAAAAACTCACGGTTCGGATCGTTCCTCGGATCAGGAGTCACGGTTCGGATCATTTTTGGATCAACAAAAAAAAAATCTCCCCCACTGTAATATCCACAATCTCCCCCACTGTAATAATATATTAGCAGGGTATTGCAGGGTATTGCCGGGTATATTGGCAGGGTATGGCAGAGTATTGGCAGGGTATGGCAGAGTATTGGCAGGGTATTGTCGGGGGCATGGCAGAGTGTATTGTCGGGGGCATGGCAGAGTATATTGTCGGGGGCATGGCAGAGTATATTGTCGGGGGCATGGCAGAGTATATTGTCGGGGGCATGGCAGAGTATTGGCACTGCTGCCATCCGAACTCTCACCTCCACTGTACAGATCAGTACACAGAGGGGAGTCATTTGACGGAGCGATCACATGGTAAATGGCCGCCGGGTGTACCAAGATGGCCGCCGCTCCGGAGCTAGGCCGATGCCGCGGCCTTTCCTATGGCCGAGGCCACAGAGCGGATGGCGGGTGTCACGATCCATGGAGGTTGATCTGCACGGATCGATGACAATTCGTTGCACCCCTAGTCACAAGCATGACTCGCAGAGGCATGATGGGACTTGTAGTTTTGCAACAGCTGGAGGTCCGCTAATTGCATATCCCTGGTATACTATATAACAAAATGATGTGCAGCGTGGTTGTCGCATGTGGCCCTTTGGCACCTATTGTGAGGCCTTTGAGACCCCTGAAGGCTTTGTATTTGTTACTTGGGTTGTCTGGGTTTTAGTAGTTTTTAATTGGTTTGGTTTATTTTTATCTTGCTTTTTTTTGTGATGTCCACCCATTTTCTTTTTATGTTTGTGTTTTTTTTAAACTGATCTTTTATAATGCATTGTGTGGTAACAAAAACATCAAATGTGGTGCAAGTAATTTTAAGGGGGCTGTTGGGAGCACAAATGTGGAAGCACTAATTAGTGAAGGGGCAGTAATAGTGATTTCTAGCAGCCTCATGTAACCTATCTTAAGTTTGACTGATTTTGTGTCTGATGCCAAGCCCAAAAACATTTCTGCATTCTCTGGCCAAGACTACAAGAGATAGTCATTTATTGTTGCATGTGCTGTGCTGTAGTCCTCGACAGCTTTCTGAAGCATTACATTCGCTGAATATTATGTGCCTCACTTTAGTGATTCCGGGGGGCTGCCCTTGTGGCCTCCTATAATAGGAAAGCTGATCTCCACTAGTTTAGCTGTTTGACTATGACTACCCCTAACTGACCGTAAAACTTACATACACAGTGTCAAGGCAGCTCTCCTGTGCCAGGTCGCATACTAGGTACGTGATCCTGCACTTCCAGGTAGGGGGTGCGCACATGTGCCGCCGGCAACCCGGCTTTGCTCTTTAATATACACAGCAGATGATGATGATGATGATGATCAGCGGGTGCTGGCCAATGGATGACCGCTGGCACCCGCTGATCGTCGGGAAGAGCCTATGGAAACAAGGCAGAGCTCTGTCCCGTCAGCAGGGAAGTAATGAATTTTCTTTCCCTGCAAAGCAGGGAATATAATACAATTACTTCCCCTAGTAAAAGCACCACACATAGTACACCAAAACACTGGCTAGGCACACATTTAACTCTTTGATCACCCTAGATGTTTAACCCCTTCCCAGTCAGTGTCATTAGTACAGTGACAATACATATTTTCCCTTATCGTCTTTCAGGACAGCACATGAGAGAGAGGCTCCACCCACTAGGAAACAGGAAACACAAACTCCACCACATTTTAAAAGGAGGCTCCTCTCCACAGCTCGTCAGTTTTTGTGTTTCCTCCGGCAAGGGAACACCTAGTAGGGGCCAGGGTCTCTTATGGTGCTATCCTGAGAGGCCAGGCTGCCTACCCCACCATACCTATCTTTTTCCTCCAGAGAGTCCGATCCTCCCACACCGCGCCACAGGGTTGCTGGTAAGTGGGCTCCTTTTTTCTCTTTCTTTGCTCATGATGAGCTGGACCGTTCTTGGAGCCGCTCCTTAGGCGGCGGCAGCCGTTCGCGGGCTTTTTTGAAACCGCGTGTCGGCGTTACTGGCCGCCGCCATCTTGGAAGAGTACAGACTCGACCGGTCGGAAGTGAGGTATCCGACGAGGGGAAGGCGCTAGGAACGGGCTCATCATTTCCGATCGGAAGTGGCGCAGAGGAAGAAGGGAGGAGCGGTCCTGGTGCCTATATTCCGGTTCCGGTCGGGCGCAACGGCGTTTTTTTACTCCGGAACCGACGTTCGTAAGAGCCACCGATCGGTGCAGCACCACTATGGATTCTGTGGCAGCTGCATGTGGGACAGGCACAGGCACCAGCAAGGCCCAGGTAAGAGGCTATAGTGAATATCCTGGTTACTTTGGTGCCCCTCTCACAAATGTTTTTTTCCCCCTTGGTGGCTGGGGCCTGTCTGGGCACATGGGGTTAACTGTTGTTCCTCCTGTGCACCTGTGGTGAGTCCGTTAGGAGGAAGCTTTGGCTTAATGAATGCTGGTGTTTTTTCTCTTTTGTCATTTTTTTCTGGCAGGCTAAGAGCTCTGAACCAGCCATTAAAAAGAGATGCCCCCCATGTAAAGCAAAGTTACTGGAGGGTTGGAAGAAGACTTTATGCCAAATTTGCATTGACTCCTTAGTCAAGGAAGAGGCTTCTTCTGCGTGCAGCGACATAATCGCATCAGTTAAGAAAGGACTAGATGCTACTATACAGGCTTTTCGCTCTTCTCTTGTAACACCAGCATTAAGTCAGGCAACTACCTCAGACCCCTCTCAGGACTCACACTTAACCCCAACGGTAGAGGCTGAGGCTGGCCCAACTACCCAAAAGGGGTATTCCCCCTCATACTCTGGAGAAGAGGAGGAGGAGGATGAGGAAGAGGCAGATGCACCTTCTAGATACAAACTGTCCTTGGAACAAGTAGACAGTCTGTTGAAAGCAATTTATGCAACATTGGGAATGGAGGAAGAAAAAAGAGAATTATCGCTGCACGATAGAATGTATGAAGGGCTTGGTGAAGCATCAGGTCGCACTTTCCCTGTACATTCGGTAATCTCGGAGACCATTAAGAAAGAATGGGCTGACCCAGAGAGAAAACCCTTTTTCCCAAGAGCTCACAAGAGGCGTTTTCCATTTAATGATAATCCTGAGTCACTTTGGAATAAAGTCCCGAAGTTGGATGCAGCTTTTTCCCAAGTATCTAGATCAACAGATCTGGCATTCGAGGACATGGGTACTTTGAAGGATCCTATGGATAAGAAGGCAGACCAACAGCTTAAAAAAGCCTGGCAGTCCATTGTAGGGAATCTCAAGCCTGCTATGGCTATGACCTGTGTCTCCAGAAACATGGAGTTCTGGCTGAATCAGCTAAAAGCACATATTATAGCTGATTCACCCAAACAGGAGATTCTAGATTCCTTCCCAACCCTTATAGCAGCTGTAGCATATATTTCTGACGCCTCTGCAGATTCTATAAGAATGTCAGCTAGGTCAGGGGCCCTGACCATTGCAGCCAGGAGAGCGTTGTGGTTAAAGACATGGCCTGGGGACGCAGCTTCCAAAAATAAGTTATGCGGAGTGCCATTTTTGGGAGATCAGCTTTTTGGTCCTGATCTAGAATCTATTTTGGATAGAACAGCTGATAAAAAGAAGTCCTTTCCGGTTAAAAAGAAAAAGCAGCCAGTTAGGCGGTTTTTTCGACCTCAAAAAAATCAGGAAAGGAGTAACAGGCCCCAAGAAAAAAGAAGGAGTTGGGCGGCGCAGAGAGGAAAAGGCAAAGGGAATGTCCTTTTCAATCCTCCTACGCGGGCCAATAAGACACAATGACTTGGTGGTGCCTGTGGGAGGAAGGCTTCAAGAATTCCTTCCTCTCTGGGCAAACATAACAAAAAACCCGTTTGTTTTGGATTCAATAGCCCAGGGTTACAGGATAGAGCTGTTGAACCTTCCTCCAGAGAGGTACTGCGTAACAAATTTGCCAAAAGACACAACAAAAGCCCTAGCCATGAAGAACCTGTTAGGGGATCTGATAAAACAGGGGGTTGTGGTTCAGGTGCCTCCGGAGGAAGTTTGCCAAGGGTTCTACTCCCATATTTTTCTGATAAAGAAACCATCAGGAAGCTTTCGGCTCATCCTCAATTTAAAACCGCTAAACAGGTCAGTCCAATACAGGCGATTCCGCATGGACTCCATCTTTTCGGTAAGAAATCTCTTAGTCAGAGGATGCTTTATGGCATCAATCGACTTAAGGGATGCGTACCTGCATGTACCTATAGCTGTTCAGTCCCAGAGATATCTGAGGCTGGCAGTAAATAGGGGGAGGGAGGTTTTGCACCTTCAATTCAGGGCCCTCCCGTTTGGTCTATCTTCCGCCCCTCGAATATTTACCAAAATTATGGCGGAAGCCCTAGCTCCCCTCCGGCTACAGGGGATTGCGGTTATCCCTTACCTGGACGACCTCCTTTTCTTTGCCCCTTCCAGGGAAAGGTTACAGGAGGATCTGATCAAGGCTCGCAGTCATCTGGAGGCCTTAGGTTGGATTATAAACATCCAAAAATCAAATTTCAATCCAGCACAAAGAGTCCAATTTCTGGGGTATCTGATAGACTCAGTGGATCAAAAGTTTTTTTCCAGAAGAGAAGAAAGTGAAGGTATTGCAGGCAGTATCCAGCCTTCAGACGAACCTGGAGGTATCAGTCAGAAGGATTATGTCAGTACTAGGAACCTTGTTCTCAACCATGCCGGCCATTCAATGGGCCAGACTCCATTTCAGACCCCTTCAGAGTTTTCTCTTAAAGATCTGGGATCACAGTCCAGAAGCTTTAGACTCAAAGGTAAGGCTTCCCACCAGGGTAAAAAGGACCCTTTGGTGGTGGAGAAATCAGGCAGTGCTGTCAAGGGGTTTACTCTGGTCCTTCCCAACAGAGAGAAGGATAACGACAGACGCCAGCAGTTGGGGATAGGGAGCACACTGGGGTCAAGACATAGCTCAGGGAGTTTGGTCCCCAGTGGAAGCAGGAAGGTCATCAAATTGGAGGGAGTTAAAGGCAGTCGCTTTAGCCTTGGTTGCCTTCTCTCCAAACCTTCGGGGGTCCCATGTGCAGATATTGTCAGACAACGCCACCACGGTGGCATACCTGAACAAACAAGGGGGCACAAGGAGCGGGACTCTTCTATTGCTATCTTCAGAGATCCTAGAATGGGCAGAGAGTCATCTACTTTCCCTGTCAGCTGTACATCTCAAGGGCACGCTAAATGGAGTAGCAGATTTCTTGAGCAGACAAAGGATTCAGGAGGCAGAGTGGAGTTTGAATCCAGAAATATTCACTCTAATAACCCAGAAGTGGGAATGCCCGCAGGTGGATCTATTCGCATCAAGAGAAAATGCTCAGCTCCCTCAGTTCTTCTCCCTGCACCGAGACAACGGATCGATAGGGATAGATGCCCTGGCACATCCTTGGAATTTCCAGCTGGGTTATGCCTTCCCCCCTTTTCAGCTAATTCCTTTAGTATTGAGGAAGATACAGAAGGAGAAGGTGTCGGTAATCTTGATCACCCCGTACTGGCCAAAAAGGGCCTGGTTTTCCTCCATTCTACTAATGTCAGTCAAACCTTTCTGGCAGCTTCCCCTCAGACAGGACTTACTACTTCAAGGTCCAGTGTATCATCCGGATATAGCAAGACTAAGTCTCACTGCTTGGTATCTGAGGAACAGCTGTTGAAAAACAAGGGTTTGTCAGAGCCTCTAGTATCTACTTTACTGGCTAGTAGAAAGAAGGTGACTAGAGATATCTACGCTAAGGTTTGGAAAATCTACAACTCCTGGTGTCGCTCGGCAAACCGAAATTTAGAAGATATTGTGTCGGTTCTGGAATTTCTGCAGAAGGGGGTGGACAAAGGGCTGGTAATCAGCACTCTTAAAGTACAAGTGGCTGCCCTAGGAGTATACCTGGATCAACCTATTTCCTCAGTTCCGTTGGTCACGAGGTTCTTTAGGTCACTTACTAGATCCAGACCAGTTCCCAGTAGACACTTTCCAAAATGGGACTTGACAGTGGTTTTACAAGTACTCACAAAAGATCCTTTTGAACCATTACAGTCAATCTCGTTAAAGAATTTAACTCTAAAGACGATATTCTTAGTTGCAGTTACGACTGCGAGAAGAATTGGAGAACTTCAGGCTCTTTCAGTTAAGGAGCCCTTTATGTCAATTTACCCAGACAGGATTGTGCTTAGAACAGATCCTGCGTTTTTACCAAAAGTGGCATCAGTCCATAATAGGTCGCAGGAAATCATCCTGCCAACTTTTTGTTCAGATCCTTCAGGAAGTAAGGAAGAATTATTTCATAAGTTAGATGTAAGAAGAACCTTATTACATTACTTAGAGAAAACAAGGGACTTCAGGTCTTCGGACTCTTTATTTGTTCTGTTTTCCGGCAACAGAAAAGGAAGGAAAGCTTCAAAGGGATCAATTGCCAGATGGTTAAGAATGGCTATTTCAGAAGCTTATGTCCAGTCGGGGTTGTCTCCTC
Organism: Aquarana catesbeiana; assembly: GCF_042186555.1. NCBI lineage: Eukaryota > Metazoa > Chordata > Amphibia > Anura > Ranidae > Aquarana > Aquarana catesbeiana. The sequence goes on from NC_133330.1 coordinate 27,518,784, forward strand.
CTCAGGGAGTACGAGCACATTCTACCAGAGCTCTAGCCACTACATGGGCAGAAAAAGCTGGTGCCACCCCAGACCAAATTTGTAAGGCGGCTACGTGGTCAAGTTATCTTACGTTTGTCCGTCACTACAGATTGGATCTTCTGTCGGCTGGTGATCAGGCATTTGGCAGAAAGGTCCTGCAGGCTGTTGTCCCTCCCTAGTTGGTAAGTCTCGATTATCCTCTCATGTGCTGTCCTGAAAGACGATAAGGGAAAATTCAAGTTAGACTTACCGGTAACTTGTTTTCCATGAGTCTTTCAGGACAGCAGCAACCCGCCCTTCATGTTTATATATACATATTTATACGTATATGGAAGTGTGTGTGTGTGTATATATATATATATATATATGCTGTGAATTAACCGTATTATGCTTATGTTTTCCAGCTTGGGCCGGAGGTACTCTACTACAACTGACGAGCTGTGGAGAGGAGCCTCCTTTTAAAATGTGGTGGAGTTTGTGTTTCCTGTTTCCTAGTGGGTGGAGCCTCTCTCTCATGTGCTGTCCTGAAAGACTCATGGAAAACAAGTTACCGGTAAGTCTAACTTGAATTTTTAGCACTGCACACTGTATTAGTGTCACTAGTTCCCAAAAAGTGTCCGTGTCAGATTGTCCGCTGCAATATCGCAGTTCCCCTATAAGTCGCTGATCGTCTCCAATACTAGTAAAAAAACAAATGAATAAATAAAAATTTTAGTGTATATCCCATAGTTTGTATTCACTGTAACTTTTGTACAAACCAATCAGTATACGCTTATTGGGAATTTATTTTTTTTTTTTTTTACCAAAAATATTTAGCAGAATACTAGAGCTGCACGATTCTGGCCAAAATGAGAATCATGATTTTTTTGCTTAGAATAAAAAGATCACAATTCTCGCGGTGTAAAATCCTTTACAGTATACAAAAAAATTGGGCTAACTTTACTGGTTAATTTTTTTTTTTTTTTTATTAATTCATTAAAGTGTAATTTTTTTTCCCAAAAAATTGCATTTGAACGACTACTGCGCAAATACAGTGTGACCTAAAATATTGCAACAACCACCATTTTATTCTCTAGGGTCTCTACTAAAAAAATATATAAATAATGTTTGGGCATTCTAAGTAATTTTCTAGCAAAAATAAAAAAATTCTTTTAACTTGAAACCAACAGTTAGAAACAGGTTTAGTGTTTAAGTGGTTAAAATCCCCTCATTTACGCACCAAAGTGTATTCCTTTGATCTAAAAGTCAAATCGTTACAATGTTTATACTTAAGTTCCACTGCTAAAGAATGTTGTGATTCTTGGCAGACTGCCTGCTTTTTTTTTTCCCTTTCTTTTGACAGCTGTGGGCTTTAGCAGAGCAGAGAGAATTATCTGCATAAAAAAGAATTGGGAAATACTTTGTCAAGATCGCAACGGGGAAAACGATTCTTAACAATTAATCATGCAGCTCTACAGAATACGTGTTGGCCTAAATTTATGAAAAAAAATGAGTTTTTTTTTTACATATTTATATTGGATATGTTTTATAGCAGAGAGTAAAATGGTGGTATGCTCACCCCAGCCATTTTCTCCCTGTCTTCCCTCGGTGGTGCCAGTATCTTTACTATGGGCAAACACAGCGCCACCGCCTAAGGTGATCAAAGCGAAAGTGGAAGTGGGTGCCTGTAAAAATCTGGTACAAACCACCCCCCCCCCCCCCCCCCCCAAAAGCTCAATTTCACAAGCAGGAGCTGGGAAGGAGGCCTTAAAGTGGAACTTCCCTTTTTGGGTGGAGCTCCGCTTTAAGAAATACTTGTGGACATTGGGCATGGGATCCTTGTATTTATGCATCTAGTCATCCTTTCTTTTGAATATTAGACCTTTAAGTTTTTTATTTCAATGTGTACCTAAATATATGCACTATGGTTGTTGGTTTTTATGCTTTGACAGTTTTTTTATATTTATTTTTCTTTTATAGAAAACTTATCCATCACAGGAAGGAAACTCAGTCTCGAAAGACCCACTCACCAACCGGCCATTCAAACTCCTTGAACGCCTCGTCTAGTGACCACCACTTGGATTCTGGCCGACAGCCTAACGGTATTTGCCGGAGTGGTTTTGACCGTCACATGAGTTTGCCCAACTCAGAGGTGACGTCTGAGGAAGACACCACCTACCAGGTATGTTAAAGCTTGTATTGACTTTGAGCTGCATTCCAGAAAAGCATGATAGTGTCACGATTAACCTGTGGCAAGGAAATTATTAAACGACAGCAGCCCACTGACGTTGAACCATAGAGTGGCTATATATTGAGTCTTAAAACACCAAAGCATGCTCTGTTTGTCTGAAACCCAAGGCACACTCCTAGAACGGGCCTCAGCTTCGAATCAGCTTTGACGCACTTCTTCTTACCATCTCATCCCTTAGGTCCCTACCCATTTCACAGTGGGTAGTGGGGCAGCATTGGAGAGGTCTCACCAAGGCTCTAAAGTCCCTGTTCGTGCCAGTAGGCACTGACTCTGAATCTGAGTGGGAAAAGCATGGGCGTGATGGTAGACCTGTCTTGTGAATGGCCTTTAAGATTAGTGGAGAAAGATCCGGCCATGTTAAATCTGGAAACTTGGGGAAAGTCTGGACCACTTTATGGGTTTTGGACAGGACTCGCCAAGGTGCTGAAATTTCTGTAAGTGCAGCCAGGCTTGTCTTATGAACGGTCTTGAAGCTGAGTGGAGAAAGTCGGGGCACATTGAACTTGACTGGTGAAAGAGCAGGATGCAATAACTTGAAGTAGGAAAAGTGTGGTTCACTTTTTTTTTACCATGCGCTTTTGAAGAGGACTCACCAAGGTGCTGAAATTTCCGCAAGTGCCAGTAGACCTGACTTGTAGACCAGAATGGCCGTAAACCTGAGTGGAGAAAGAGCAGGCCAAGTTGAACGTGAGTGGGTAAAGAGTGGGTTAAATGTGAATATGGAAAGTGTGGGACACTTTTTTTTTTTTTTTTTTTTTTGACCTGGGTTTTGAACAGGACTTACCAAGGTGCTGAGAGGTTTGAGGAGTGCTGCTAGGCCTGTTTTATAAGTGGCCTTGAAACTGCTTGAGGAAAGTCAGACCTTGAGTGTGGAAAGAGCAGGCCAATTTGAACCTGGATGGTGAAAAAGGGGCCACATTGAATCAAAGTAGGGAAAGTATAGGCCACCTAATTACAATGCGTTTTGGAGAGGATTCACTGAGGCGCTGACATTTCTGCAAGTGCCAGTAGGCCTGTCTTATGAATTTCCTTGAAGCTGAATGGGGGAAGCCAGGCCACTTTGAACCTAAAAAGGAAATAAGCAGGCCAATTTGAGTGGGGATAGAGCAGACCACATTGAATCTGATTAGAGAAAGTGTGGACCACTTTTTTACAATGGATTTTGGACAAGGCTCTCAAAGATGCTAAAGTCTCTAAGTGCAGAGAGTCCTGTCTTTTAAATGGCCTTAAAGTCAAGTGGGGAAGGACATGCCACATTGGGGAAAGGGCTGGTCACTTTAAACCTGAGCAAAGAAAGGCATATCGTGGTGAACCTGAGTTGGAAAAGAGGATGCATTGTGCATTGGTTCAAACATTGCTCTTTCTTTCTGGCTCTGCTGCAAGCCCGATGATGCAACATAGAATGAGATGAAGCATCTAAAGACTTTTGAAACAAAAAGCTACACCATGGCGATGTTCCATAAACAGCATTAGCAGTTCGTCAATTGGCTTTACTGGTTGCTTGCGGTTGCTTTTTAACATCCTCTTCTTGTAGAGTACTGAGGTTTTATTTTCACTGTCTCTTTGTAGGTTCCCCCCCAGGCCCGTCGTGCTGCTCCTACCACACCTCCTCCCCCAGAGAAACTCAGAAGTGCCCAGACAAAGCAGACTACTAAAAGTAAGCCATAAACTTCACTTGTCTATAAGTCTGTCATTGCAGTCACCTGTTTTGGATAACAACTGGGGAAAATCTATAATAGAACATGCCCCTAAGGGTGCATTCAAACCTGCGAATGCACCCTGCCTCTGATTAGATGCGTGAACACTAGCAGGGGTTCACACGACTAGCTGTGGGATGTAGCCCCATTGAAAGCAACGGGAGGCTACTGGCTCCTGCAGCTCCTAACAGCTATTCACTTATGCAGCGATCACATGCAAGTGATCAGCCCTGGACGCAGACTGCCTTGCACCCAGGGCTGATCGCTCCCATGTGATCGCTGCATGAGCGATTACATGCACTTGGCTGCAGGAGACCGCAGCCTCACGTTGCTTTCAGTGGGGCTGCCTCCTGCAGCTAATCGTAGGAACCCCCGCTGGGGTTCTTGCATTTTTTCAGAGGCAGGGTGCATTCTTGCGTGTGACTAGGAATGTATCCTTAAACTCAGCACAGCTTAAGCTAGAAAGTCAATACTTGGACACTCAACACCCTCAGGGAACATTCACTTCCTGAGCCACCTGTAGTTTTGTTATGAGACGAGACACAGGCAAACCTCTTTTCTGTTATCCTGTGTAAATTACTTTTAGGCCAGCCATACACTGTTCCCATCCTGGCTGGTTCAGCAGGAACCAGACAAGATTCAAACCGTTAATGGGCAGGCTGAATGTACCAAGTTGATCGATTGATCAACTTTGGTACAACCAACCAGCCTGTCGGATTCTGTTACGATTATCGCTAGCAATATTCAATGTCTTCTCCTGCCAGGGACGGCTTCCCCTGCCTCGCCCCCCTGCCGGGAGCAGGGAGCAGACAATAATAGCTCAGCAGGAGGGATTCCCCTGTCAGCACTGTATGTGTTCATAGGGGAATCATGCAAATTTTCTTTCCTGCAACCCGTGGTTGCAGATAAGAAATTTTGCACCGTGTATGGCTGGCCTTAGACTACTCATTGGTGGTTATAAGGCATATGTTTTATATATTTTTTTTTTCCTAAAAAAAAAAAAAAAAAGAATAAAACCTCATTTAAGCAGCAGTAGACTCATGTAAAAAAAAAAAAAAAATCTTCCTGCAAGACAGTATCGTAATGTGCTAGTATGCACCGCAAACTGGCACATTATGAGAAACGTACCTTGAAACAAAGCCCTCCAGCGGCGTGCTGTCACCGCTGCAGAGGCATACTTCTTTACCCGGTCTTCCTTCCATGTTCGTGGGCTGCCAAGGCTTGAATGGCTGAGCCGCTTCTGCGTCACTCCTGTGCATGCATGCAGGAGTCTCTGGCACAGCACGCAGCTCTGATGGAGCGTTACGGGTATGCTGTTCCTTCAGAGCGCATGTATCGACGCCACCGGCTGCTGCTCACTAGAATACCTCCTAAACGGTGCACGGGCTGGAGAGCTTCATTCTAAGATAAGTATTACATAATGTGCTAGTATGCGATGCATACTAGCACGTTATGCCATTTGTCTTACAGGGGTTTTCTTTTTTTTTTTTTTCTTTTTTTTTTTTTTTTTTTAAAGGTGCGGTTTACTACCGCTTGAAAACATAGAATAGGCTGGAAATTGCTTTTCATTGTCTCTCACTACACTACCACTACTAGTACACCAACACATGTTCCTTTCAATGTGTAAATGGAAGAGGGAAAATATTCTTAAAGGAACACTTAGCCACAGATGAGGACCCCAGTGCCCTGACTTCCTGAGTGAGGTATTTATGGAGTAGTAGAAATTGTATCTTTGTCTCCGGAGAATGTACAGCCTATATACAGATCAGATGACCTGACAGCTGTTTGTATTATTTGTGGTGGTGAGATTGTTTGTGTAGGGGAGGAATGGTTCTAAAACCTGGACATAAATAAAAATAGAATTCTACAAATGTCAAGTATACTAATCTATAGGCCACTTGATGCAACATTGGAGAAGTTTTGCATCCTCTTAAAGTGGAGCCCCAAGTTTTGTTTTTTTTATTAAAAAAAAAAAAAGCACAAAGTAGATTTTTAGTTTGCAGAGAGCTTATGAGGATGCCTCCAGGCAGGCATTTACTGGCCATTGGGACTACCGGGAGTTTCCCAGTGGGCCGATTTTAGTGACAGCGAAGGTAGAGCGGGCGGGGACTCCCAAACCCTGTCCACCGATAAACTAATCTCCCGCTGTGTAGAAGAAAAACTTCTCCGGGCCCCCTGTGTTCAGTGGAGGCCAGGGGACAGAAAGGGGACTATTTCATCGCTTTCCACTGATTAATCTGCAGCAGTGCACTACACAGTTGAAGGCCAGCCTGTGATATATCGGTACATTATAGCTGGCCGGGAGCACTGCTGCGGATTTATCAGACGAAAGCGATGAAATAGTCCGCTCCCTGTCCCCCGGCCCCCACTGAACACCGGGCCCTGAGAAGTTTTTTTTTTCTTAACAGCTGCACAGCGGGAGATTAGCTGATTGGTGGGCAGGATTTGGGAGTCCCCACCCGCTCACCTCGGGAGAGGACCAGATGTACCAGCAGTGCACGGCTGGTCCCGGGCTCCCAGCTCCAGAGGAACCACCTGCAGGACAAGCACTGCACCCGGGACCTAGGTAGAAGCTGTGTAGACCAGGTACTGGGGGGGACTAACCTTGATGGGCACTTACGAGGCTGCGCTGATGGGCACTGGTGTGGCTGCATTAATGGGCACCAGTGTTGACTGCTTTAGTGGGGCACTGGTGTGGCTTCATTAGTGGGGCACTGGTGTGGCTTCATTAGTGGGGCACTGGTGTGGCTGCATTAGTGGGGCACTGGTGTGGCTGCATTAGTGGGGCACTGGTGTGGCTGCATTAGTGGGGCACTGGTGTGGCTGCATTAGTGGGGCACTGGTGTGGCTGCATTAGTGGGGCACTGGTGTGGCTGCATTAGTGGGGCACTGGTGTGGCTGCATTAGTGGGGCACTGGTGTGGCTGCATTAGTGGGGCACTGGTGTGGCTGCATTAGTGGGGCACTGGTGTGGCTGCATTAGTGGGGCACTGGTGTGGCTGCATTAGTGGGGCACTGGTGTGGCTGCATTAGTGGGGCACTGGTGTGGCTGCATTAGTGGGGCACTGGTGTGGCTGCATTAGTGGGGCACTGGTGTGGCTGCATTAGTGGGGCACTGGTGTGGCTGCATTAGTGGGGCACTGGTGTGGCTGCATTAGTGGGGCACTGGTGTGGCTGCATTAGTGGGGCACTGGTGTGGCTGCATTGATGGGCACTGGTGAGGCTGCATTGAAACATTTGTAAAGGAGAGTAGTTTGTAAGATGACCACACCCATGTGGGGGCGCCAGAAATATTTCTGCACCCAGGTGCCTGTGACCCTAGGATTGGCCCTGTGAGGGGCATTTCTGTAGATTAGGGTACACTAGTGTTGCCCTCTGAAGAGTGAACCACAGTGGATCACTTTTCAGAGGGTATTTGGCAGGTTGGGGGTGGGTTTGGCCAGCCGGTATGGGAGAGACCTGTCATCCGCACTGCCCATCACCTAGCTTCATAGTGCGCAACCCGGCTCAGCCTCGGCGCCGTTGCATTGCTGAAAGGCAATGGCTGTGCAGCAATATCAGTTTCTGAAATTCCAGCCAATGAGGCTGTAGCAATGTTCCTGCATGACGTTAGCCCTCCCACTTCACACAGTGACGTGAGAAGGAGGAGAAAAAAAGAGGAGAATAAGTGAAATAATACAAGAGGTGAGTGAGGAGTTGGAGTATATTTTCAGTTAACCGATTCCCAACCGGCTCATGCAGATAAACTGCGGCAGAATGGCTCTCCTGGGCGAAATCCTGTGTATATATACGGCTTTGCCCAGAAGAGCCATTAGAGATCACGTGCGCACGCCCTCTGCACAGCGGGGGGACCCGATGCGCGTGGGCGTGATCGCCGCTGGCCACGCGCAATCGTATGCAAGGATCTGTGTGTGTCATAGAAGACATGGAATGTATGTTCCTACAAAGTAGGGACAGCGATCTGTCATCTCTCCTAGTTAGTCCCATCCCCACACAGTTAGAACACAGTGAGGGAACACACAGTTAACCCCTTGATCGCCCCCTAGTGTTAACACCTTCCCTGCCAGTGACATTTATACAGTAATCAGTGCATTTTTATAGCACTGATCGCTCTATAAATGTCAATGGTCCCAAAAATGTGTCTAAAGTCTCCGATCTGTCCATCGCAATACCGCTAAAGATCGCAGATCACCGCCATTACTAGTAAAAAAAAAAAATAGAATAAATCAAAATGCCATAAATCTTTCCCATAGTTTGTAGACGCTATAACTTTTGCGCAAACCAATCAATATACGCTTATTGCAAATTTTTTTTTTTTTTTTTTTTTTTTGTAGAAGAATACGCACTGGCCTAAACTGATGAAATTTGTTTTTTAAAAAAAAATTTGGGGGATATTTATTATAGCAAAAAGTAAAAAATGTTGTTTCTTTTTCAAAATTGTCACTTTTTTTTTGTTTATAGCGCAAAAAATAAAAAGGGCAGAGGTGATCAAATACCACCAAAAGAAAGCTCTATTTGTGGGAAAAGAGACACTCCAGGATCTGAGAAGAGAGAAGCACACAGAGCAGCTATGCCAGCCCCTCCCCTCTGCAGCCTATTCACAGAAGCCTTTGTATTTTGTGAATGTGTTCACGTAATATCAAGGCTTCTGTGAATGGGTAGGAGGAGGGGAGGGCATAGCAGCTGCAGCGACTCTCCTATTCAAAATGCATAGCTCAGAAGGATCAGCATTGGGCTCCCGGAACTACAGCTTATAACGATCTTCTGGGAGTATTATAAAGCTGTCCAATAGTGTGCCTTCATTTCTTTTTCAAAGGAGCTGAATTCTTGGAATTCAGCTGTTAAAGTTAGATGTTTGTAAAGTAGTTCTGCTTTAAAACTGTATTTCTTTTAACCAGAAAAGTGTTTTTTTAAAGTCTGTAGGCACTGTTAAATGTTTGAATATCCTGTTAAATAATGTATGCATTTCTTTACAAACTCTGCAGATAGCACTGACAAATCCTCCCGGACCATACTGCACATGTCCACTACAAGCGTGTCGTCTCTTGACACAGCCTGCACGGCTTCCACAGACTCTTGTCATATCTCGGCAACCTCGAGTCCCAGTAACACCCCGCCACCAGTCCCCAGTAGAAGTGTGCACACTACCGTGTCTCATAACCCGGAGGCCTTCACCTCGGTCCCCGGATCCCAAAGCTCCCACAGTAAGCATGCAGCCCCGGTGCCTCTGGAGCAGGAGAACCTTGCCGAAATTCGTCAAAATGCACAGACCAAGCGCACG